>NC_092279.1:28243837-28278837 GCF_036320965.1 Panulirus ornatus
TCCCACGAGAGTACATTCCAGTCAGTGAGACAGTCATGTTTACATTCCAAGCTAAACATGTGAATGCACACAAGCGGGCGCGCATGCTTGCCCCGTCCTACACAACATTACCTTGTTTGTTTGTACAGCAGCTAATTACGTAAGCAAAAACGCCGGTGCAGTTTTTGCCTTATAAATGAGGTTTCCAAACATTTGATAACTCACTTTACAACACATTTATTCATAAGATTTGTTGTTGAAATTTGGATATATTTCGTTGTCTTTCATGTGTATGTTGTATGGCGACGACAATATGCCTCGTGCATAGCGGTACGACCCTCGTGCATAGCGGTACGACCCTCGTGCATAGCGGTACGACCCTCGAGAATAGCAGTACGACCCTAATGCGCGATGGTACGGCCCTCGTGCACAGCGGTACGACTCTCGTGCTCAGAGGTACGACTCTGGTGCACAGCGGTACAACCCTCATGCACAACGGTACGACCCTCATACACAGCGGTACGACCCTCATACACAGCGGTACCAGCTGTACGACCCTCATACACAACGGTACGACCCTCATACACAGCGGTACGACCCTCATGCACAACGGTACGACCCTCATACACAGCGGTACGACCATCATAGCACAACGGCACGACCCCCGAGCACAGCGGTACGACCCTCGTGCACAGCGGTACGACTCCTGGCCTCTTGATGGCTTGTTCATCAACCTGATAGTTAAGGGTCGCACAGGTCATGCCCTTAGCTAATGAGCCTTCCTCCAGTGGGCAGTGTCTCTTCTTCCCACCAGTTTATGACGTGGCAGTTTGACCTGAAGCACGGCCAGGTAACCAGGGCTTGACTCGCCTCATGTTTAGCCTCGTATCCTAGTGAGGTTAACGAGTGTCAAGTCGCCCCCCTTGTTATTGCTTCAGGGTTGGGTCTCCTACACTGCGTCTTGTGTTAGTAGGGCGTTGGTAGGCGTGTGTCTGCGGTTCATCTTAGAGCGTTTTGATGGCCCCGTGTTTCCCTACGTCCTTCCTGTAGCTTCGGCTGTGGGGGTTAGCTGATGGCCAAACGGGGTTCGTTGATGGTCTTTGAAGCCGCACGGGGTTCGTTGATGGTCCTCGTCTTTGGGCTGTGGTCGTGAACATTGTGTGTGAGGTGGTGTGTGTGTGTGATACGACTTTGTGTGGCAAGGTAGTTTACGTTTCGATTCTGTGTGTCTATGACGGTACGACCCTTGATGTTACGACCTTAAGGGCGACGGCACGACCCTCGAGCACGACGGCTCGACCTCTGACCACCACGGTGATGACCTGGCCTTTGACCACACCTTGAAGCATCAAGAGTCGTTCCATCGTGGTCAAGGGTCGTAACGTCGTGCATTAAGGGTCGTTTTTCCGTGTTGATGGAGGGATTAAGGTAGGTTGATGGTAGAGCACCGTGCCAGGGTGAGGTGTGTGTGTGTGTGTGTGTGTGTTGCTCGGTGACGCATCTGCTCCACTTAACGTAGTCGTATTAAGGTCAGTAACGACGATACAGAATTTTAACGATGTATACCGTCATGATAATGATGAAGATAATGGTGATAATTATAATGATTATGATAATAATAGTAATAATGATTATAATGATAATAATAAAAATGATTATAATGATAATGATAATAATAATAATGATAATGATTATATGATAATAATGATAATTATTATAGTAATAATAATAGTAATGATAATAGAAATAATGATAATAATGAATTGTTACACCATTGATAATAATCATAATGATAGTAGTAGTAAAAGTAATGATAATATTATTATTAATCCCAGCAATACTACTACTACTAATAATAATGATAATAATGATAATAATAATAATGATAATGAAGTAATGATAATTTGTTAATTTTCATTTTTTTTCTTGTGTTTAGCCGTAAGTGTTTATATGGAAATTAATTATTACCCATTTTATATTTTTTTTCCAAATTTCTTGACATTTTTATTTCCGTCTTGAAGGTGGTCCATAGGTTACCATACACTGGCCGCGTGTGTTCCTCCCTGCCTGCCTTTTAGAAGGAGGTGGTCATGCAGCATGACTCTCAGTGCGTGAGGCAGCCGACGCATGACTGCCCTGGCCGTCAGGCACGCTCCCTCCTGGTCATGCTGGGCCAGGTCATACCGTGTGTGTGTGTCTCTCGTGCATGATTCTGGTACTTGTCTCTCATTGCTGAATGCCTGATCATCGTGGTGCCTGCTCCTGTTGACGCCCCAGCGTGGTTGATTATGGTGTACGGCCGTCATGGTGTACAGCCGTCATGGTGTACGGCCGTCATGGTGTACGGTCGTCATGGTGTACGGTCGTCATGGTGTACGGCCGTCATGGTGTACAGCCGTCATGGTGTACGGCCGTCATGGTGTACAGCCATCATGGTGTACGGCCGTCATGGTGTACGGTCGTCATGGTGTACGGCCGTCATGGTGTACGGTCGTCATGGTGTACGGTCGTCATGGTGTACGGCCGTCATGGTGTACGGCCGTCATGGTGTACAGCCGTCATGGTGTACGGCCGTCATGGTGTACGGTCGTCATGGTGTACGGTCGTCATGGTGTACGGCCGTCATGGTGTACGGCCGTTATGGTGTACGGCCGTCATGGTGTACGGCCGTCATGGTGTACGGCCGTCATGGTGTACGGCCGTCATGGTGTACGGCCGTCATGGTGTACGGCCGTCATGGTGTACGGCCATCATGGTGCACGGTCGTCATGGTGTACGGCCGTCATGGTGTACGGCCGTCATGGTGCACGGTCGTCATGGTGCACGGTCGTCATGGTGTACGGTCGTCATGGTGTACGGTCGTCATGGTGCACGGTCGTCATGGTGCACGGTCGTCATGGTGTACGGTCGTCATGGTGTACGGTCGTCATGGTGCACGGTCGTCATGGTGTACGGCCGTCATGGTGTACGGCCGTCATGGTGTACGGCCGTCATGGTGTACGGCCGTCATGGTGTACGGTCGTCATGGTGTACGGTCGTCATGGTGTACGGTCGTCATGGTGTACAGCCATCATGGTGTACGGTCGTCATGGTGTACAGCCATCATGGTGTACGGTCGTCATGGTGTACGGCCGTCATGGTGTACGGCCGTCATGGTGTACGGCCGTCATGGTGTACGGCCATCATGGTGTACGGCCGTCATGGTGTACGGCCATCATGGTGTACGGCCGTCATGGTGTACGGCCGTCATGGTGTACAGCCATCATGGTGTACGGTCGTCATGGTGTACGGCCGTCATGGTGTACGGCTATCATGGTGTACGGCCGTCATGGTGTACGGCCATCATGGTGTACGGTCGTCATGGTGTACGGTCGTCATGGTGTACAGCCATCATGGTGTACGGTCGTCATGGTGTACAGCCATCATGGTGTACGGTCGTCATGGTGTACGGCCGTCATGGTGCACGGTCGTCATGGTGTACGGCCATCATGGTGTACGGTCGTCATGGTGTACGGTCGTCATGGTGTACAGCCATCATGGTGTACGGTCGTCATGGTGTACAGCCATCATGGTGTACGGTCGTCATGGTGTACGGCCGTCATGGTGCACGGTCGTCATGGTGTACGGCCATCATGGTGTACGGTCGTCATGGTGTACGGCCGTCATGGTGTACGGCCGTCATGGTGCACGGCCGTCATGGTGTACGGCCGTCATGGTGTACAGCCATCATGGTGTACGGTCGTCATGGTGTACGGTCGTCATGGTGTACGGCCGTCATGGTGCACGGCCGTCATGGTGCACGGCCGTCATGTATAGACTTCAACTCTGTCTGATGTCTGATGTGAGCAGGTGACCACGTCTGCTGGGGGTGTGTCCAGTGTGGGGGTCACTTTTCCGTGTTTCACATCGTGACACACACACACACACACACACACACACACACACACACACACACACACACACACACTCACACGCAAACACACACACACACGCACACACACACACACGCACACACACACACACGCACACACACACACACATACACACACACACACACACACACACACACACACACATACACACACGCACACAGACGCACACAGACACACACACACACACACACATACACACACGCACACACACACACACACACACACACACACACACACACACACACACACACACACACACACACACACACACACACATGGGGTCTGGCCAGGACAGACTCACCAGCTAACGTCAGGGTTTATTTTTTTTTTTTTTTTTTTATACTTTGTCGCTGTCTCCCGCGTTTGCGAGGTAGCGCAAGGAAACAGACGAAAGAAATGGCCCAACCCCCCCCCCCCCCCCATACACATGTACATACACACGTCCACACACGCAAATATACATACCTACACAGCTTTCCATGGTTTACCCCAGACGCTTCACATGCCTTGATTCAATCCACTGACAGCACGTCAACCCCTGTATACCACATCGCTCCAATTCACTCTATTCCTTGCCCTCCTTTCACCCTCCTGCATGTTCAGGCCCCGATCACACAAAATCTTTTTCACTCCATCTTTCCACCTCCAATTTGGTCTCCCTCTTCTCCTCGTTCCCTCCACCTCCGACACATATATCCTCTTGGTCAATCTTTCCTCACTCATTCTCTCCATGTGCCCAAACCATTTCAAAACACCCTCTTCTGCTCTCTCAACCACGCTCTTTTTATTTCCACACATCTCTCTTACCCTTACGTTACTTACTCGATCAAACCACCTCACACCACACATTTTCCTCAAACATCTCATTTCCAGCACATCCATCCTCCTGTGCACATCTCTATCCATAGCCCACGCCTCGCAACCATACAACATTGTTGGAACCACTATTCCTTCAAACATACCCATTTTTGCTTTCCGAGATAATGTTCTCGACTTCCACACATTTTTCAAGGCTCCCAAAATTTTCGCCCCCTCCCCCACCCTATGATCCACTTCCGCTTCCATGGTTCCATCCACTGACAGATCCACTCCCAGATATCTAAAACACTTCACTTCCTCCAGTTTTTCTCCATTCAAACTCACCTCCCAATTAACTTGACCCTCACCCCTACTGTACCTAATAACCTTGCTCTTATTCACATTTACTCTTAACTTTCTTCTTCCACACACTTTACCAAACTCAGTCACCAGCTTCTGCAGTTTCTCACATGAATCAGCCACCAGCGCTGTATCATCAGCGAACAACAACTGACTCACTTCCCAAGCTCTCTCATCCCCAACAGACTTCATACTTGCCCCTCTTTCCAGGACTCTTGCATTTACCTCCCTAACAACCCCATCCATAAACAAATTAAACAACCATGGAGACATCACACACCCCTGCCGCAAACCTATACACTTCATAAATTGATACATGAAAATATAATATGTTATTGAACCCATGAACAGCTAGTTTGACCGACACTTTGCTTACACAAAAATTAAAAGTGATCTGTGTTGGTGGGCTTCATGCACAAGCACTGGGGGGTTTGACCCACATTCATAGAGAGAAATATGTATAGTTTGGGTTCCACTCTACTTGAAAAAAATAGCATGGTTGGTTTAGTACGTACTTCGCTGAATATACTGGTATATTGAACGAGCGAGCTGGTATAAGTATTAGGGTCACTGTAAATACCGCTGTATGACTTGTCGATTGTAATGTAGGATGCGCGTCGTGTGTCGCAACCAGACATCACCTTCCTCTTTCAAGTGTGTGATATATATTAGTGTCATAACCTACAGGGTATACCCAGATGTATACTCTGTGGGTGACCGAGTGTTTGGTATACCCCGTTCATTATATCAAGTCATTGGTGTACTTGGTATGTTATACACCAGGTTTTAGAGACCTCAGCCGTAGTGGATATACCAAGTGGTTAGTGACCTTAGCCTTGGGGATATACCAAGTGTTTAGTGGCCTCAGCTTCAGGGGATAACCAAGTGTTTAGTGACCTTAACCTTAATGGATATACCAAGTGGTCAGTAACCTTAGCTTTAAGGGATATACCATGTGTTTAGTGACCTTAACCTTAATGGATATACCAAGTGGTCAGTAACCTTAGCTTTAAGGGATATACTATGTGTTTAGTGACCTCAGCCTCAGTGGATATACCAAGTGATGAGTAACCTTAGCTTTAAGGGATATACCATGTGTTTAGCGACCTCAGTCTTAGTAGATATACCAAGTGGTCAGTAACCTTAGCTTTAAGGGATATACCATGTGTTTAGCGACCTCAGCCTTAGTAGATATACCAAGTGGTTAGTGACCTCAGCCTTAGTGGATATACCAAATGGTTAGTGACCTTAGCCTCGGGGGGTATACCAAGTGTATAGTGACCTCAGCCTCAGTGGATATACCAAGTGGTTAGCGACCTCACCCTTAGTGGATACACCAAGTGGTTAGTGACCTTAGCCTCAGGGGATATACCAAGTGTTTAGTGACCTCATTAGTGATCTGCCAAGTACTTAGTGTACTCAGTGTCATACCAAGTGTTTAGTGCACTTAGTGTTTAACCAACTGTTTATGAAACTCAGTTTTACAACATGTATTTAGCGTGCTCAGTATCAGTGTTATACAAAGTGTTTTGCATTCCTCGTATTAGTATATTATAACAAGTGTTTACTCAGTTTTAGTGTTATGCTAAGTGTATAGTGAACTCTAGTGTTATACCAAGGGTTTAGTTTACTCAGTATTAGTGTTATACCAAGTGTTTACTGTGCTCAGTATTAGTGCTATACCACGTAATTAGTGTACTTAGTGTTATACCAAGTGTTTACTGTGCTCAGTATTAGTGCTATACCACGTAATTAGTGTACTTAGTGTTATACCAAGTGTTTATAGAACTCAGTGTTAGTGCTATACCATGTAATTAGTGTACTTAGTGCTATACCAAGTGTTTACTGTGCTCAGTATTAGTGCTATACCACGTAATTAGTGTACTTAGTGCTATACCAAGTGTTTACTGTGCTCAGTATTAGTGCTATACCACGTAATTAGTGTACTTAGTGTTATACCAAGTGTTTATAGAACTCAGTGTTAGTGCTATACCACGTAATTAGTGTACTTAGTGCTATACCAAGTGTTTACTGTGCTCAGTATTAGTGCTATACCACGTAATTAGTGTACTTAGTGTTATACCAAGTGTTTATAGAACTCAGTGTTAGTGCTATACCACGTAATTAGTGTACTTAGTGCTATACCAAGTGTTTACTGTGCTCAGTATTAGTGCTATACCACGTAATTAGTGTACTTAGTGTTATACCAAGTGTTTATAGAACTCAGTGTTAGTGCTATACCACGTAATTAGTGTACTTAGTGCTATACCAAGTGTTTACTGTGCTCAGTATTAGTGCTATACCACGTAATTAGTGTACTTAGTGTTATACCAAGTGTTTACTGTGCTCAGTATTAGTGCTATACCACGTAATTAGTGTACTTAGTGTTATACCAACTGTTTATTGAACTCAATGTTATGAAAAGTGTTTAGTATATTTAGTATATTAGTGTTATATCATGTTTAGAGAATTCAGTATTATTGTTATACTAAGTGTTTTTGTTTACTCAGTATATTACACCAGGTGTTGGTTATAGTCATCACCAGTAAGTTGTGGACCAAGTGTTGGGTATACTCAGCGTCGTAGTAGTACGGTATACCAAGTGTTGGGTATACTCAGCGTTGTAGTAGTACGGTATACCAAGTGTTAGGTATACTCACCGTTGTAGTAGTACGGTATACCAAGTGTTGGGTATACTCAGCGTTGTAGTAGTACGGTATACCAAGTGTTGGGTATACTCAGCGTTGTAGTAGTACGGTATACCAAGTGTTGGGTATACTCAGTGTTGTAGTAGTACGATATACAAAGTGTTGAGTATACTCAGCGTTGTAGTAGTACGGTATACCAAGTGTTAGGTATACTCAGCGTTGTAGTAGTACGGTATACCAAGTGTTGGGTATACTCACCGTTGTAGTAGTACGGTATACCAAGTGTTAGGTATACTCACCGTTGTAGTAGTACGGTATACAAAGTGTTGAGTATACTCAGTATGTCAAGAACTCATCCGGTGTACATTCTCTCTCTCTCTCTCTCTCTCTCTCTCTCTCTCTCTCTCTCTCTCTCTCTCTCTCTCTCTCTCTCTCTCTCTCTCACTCGACGTATCCTCACTGCACTATCCGTTGTGGAAAAGACCTTAAGCAGCTTTAATCTTCTGGGGAAATTTACACTCGCTTCATGCTAGACTTTTATGGGAATTACATATTTTTTATCCTTTGAGTTTATTATCATTATTATTATTATTATTATTATTATTGTTGTTATTATTATTATTATCATTATTGTTGTTGTTGTTGTTATTATTATTATTATTATTATTATTATTATTATTATTATTATTATTATTGTTGTTGTTGTTATTGTTCTTATTATTATTATTATTATTATTATTATTATTATTATCATTATTGTTGTTGTTGTTGTTATTATTATTATTATTATTATTATTATTATTATCATTATTGTTGTTGTTGTTTTTATTATTATTATTTTTTTTTTTTCTTTTTTTTTTTTTTTTTTTTTTTTGCTTTGTCGCTGTCTCCCGGGTTTGCGAGGTAGCGCAAGGAAACAGACGAAAGAAATGGCCCAACCCACCCCCATACACATGCCTTGATTCAATCCACTGACAGCACGTCAACCCCGGTATACCACATCGATCCAATTCACTCTATTCTTTGCCCTCCTTTCACCCTCCTGCATGTTCAGGCCCCGATAACACAAAATCTTTTTCACTCCATCTATCCACCTCCAATTTGGTCTCCCTCTTCTCCTCGTTCCCTCCACCTCGACACATATATCCTCTTGGTCAATCTTTCCTCACTCATTCTCTCCATGTGCCCAAACCACTTCAAAACACCCTCTTCTGCTCTCTCAACCACGCTCTTTTTATTTCCACACATCTCTCTTACCCTTACGTTACTCACTCGATCAAACCACCTCACACCACACATTGTCCTCAAACATCTCATTTCCAGCACATCCATCCTCCTGCGCACAACTCTATCCATAGCCCATGCCTCGCAACCATACAACATTGTTGGAACCACTATTCCTTCAAACATACCCATTTTTGCTTTCCGAGATAATGTTCTCGACTTCCACACATTCTTCAAGGCTCGCAGAATTTTCGCCCCCTCCCCCACCCTATGATCCACTTCCGCTTCCATGGTTCCATCCGCTGCCAGATCCACTCCCAGATATCTAAAACACTTCACTTCCTCCAGTTTTTCTCCATTCAAACTCACCTCCCAATTGACTTGACCCTCAACCCTACTG
The DNA here is from genome assembly GCF_036320965.1 of Panulirus ornatus. Taxonomy (NCBI): domain Eukaryota; kingdom Metazoa; phylum Arthropoda; class Malacostraca; order Decapoda; family Palinuridae; genus Panulirus; species Panulirus ornatus. Next base: position 28,253,179 of record NC_092279.1, read on the forward strand.
TACCTAATAACCTTGCTCTTATTCACATTTACTCTTAACTTTCTTCTTCCACACACTTTACCAAACTCAGTAAAGTTATTATTATTATTATTATTATTATCATTATTGTTGTTGTTGTTATTATTATTATTATTATTATTATTATTATTATTATTATTATTATTATCATTATTGTTGTTGTTGTTGTTGTTATTATTATTATTATTATTATTATTATTATTATTATCATTATTATTATTATTATTATTATTATTATTGTTATTATTATTATTATTATTATATTATTATTATTATTATTATTATTATTATTATTATTATTATTATTATTATTATTATTCTATCCTTACTCAGATTCGGACACGGTGGGAGGTTGTTCACAAGGATTGTATGGTACATCACATGTCTCCAAATGAGTCTATACTTCCCTTGCTACGTATTGTAGCGCACCCGTGAAGGAGTTTCGTCGTTGACTTGCACAGTTTTATATCTATCTATCTGTCTATTTAATCTCTTTATATCTATCTGTCTACCTATCCGTATATATATATATATATATATATATATATATATATATATATATATATATATATATATATATATATATTGGAAAGGATTACATTTTTGCGCGTGATCAAGATATTCCTATGAGTCCACGGGGAAAATGAAACACGATGAGTTCCCAAGTGCACTTTCGTGTAATAATCACATCATCAGGGGAGGTTCAAGAAACAAATTATAGTCAGTTGATATACAACGAAGAGCCTTACCTAGGACGCCATTTGGTAAACAAGTAGCTGTCCAAGAGGGACCAGAAGGGGAATTGTTTACAAATTTCATCAACAATAAAGCCATCCAATTTGTATAGACCTTCACTAATATTAAGGTTATAATTCTTTGTGTGTTTAATAATAGAAGATTCAATGATAATTCTCGTGGTACTGGAGTTAGAGTTAATAACTGAGATGGCATTACTCCAGTCAGTGCAATGATCATAGTTTTTAACGTAATTATACAAGGCATTTGATTCTTGTCCTGTTCTTATGATATATTTATGTTGCTTAAGGCTCACAGGAAGATCCTTACAAGTCTGACCAACATAATACTAATCACAATTTCTACATGGCACTTTATAGATGCATCCAGGAGAACTTTCTGGCGAGTTCCTAATCAAGGTATTCTTTATAGTATTATTTTTGTTGCTGACGGCAACATTTATATTAAAGGATTTAAGCCAAATAGGTAGTAAAGTAGAAATATTAAAAAGAGAACTAAACGATTCTTGGTGCCAATAGGAGGTTTAGGTTCAACTCTTTATATTTTTTTTCATACATATTCGCCATTTCCCGCGTTAGTGGGAGGTGGACTGAGCTTAAGAAGGAAAATACTCACTTGGCCACCCTTCTCTGCTCCTTCTTTTGGAGAAGTGAAAACTGGAGGGGAGAATTTCCAGCCTCCCCCCTCCCTCTCCTTTTAGTCGCCTTATACAACACGCAGGGAGTACGTGGAAAGTATTCTTTCTCCCCTATCCCAGGAAGATATATATATATATATATATATATATATATATATATATATATATATATATATATATATATATATATATATATTATATTGGACGCGAAGGTGAAGATTCACAGAGATTTTCAAAAAAAAGGAAATACAGTTGGGGAGGAGAGAGTGGTGAGAGTAAGTGAGCTTGGAAAGGAGACTTGTGTGAGGAAGTACCAGGAGAGATTGAGTGTAGAATGGCAAAAGATCAGAGCAAATGGAGTGAGGGGAGTAAGTAAGGAATGGGATGTATTTATGGAAGCAGTGATGGCATGAGAAATGTGGGAGGTGGGCAGATTAGAAAGGGTGGTGAGTGGTGGGATGAAAAAGTAAAGTTGTTAGTGAAAGAGAAAAGAGAGGCGTTTGGGTGATACTTGCAGGGAAGGAGTGACTAGGAGATGTATAAAATAAAAGGGCTGGAGATCAAGAGGAAGGCGCAGGGATTGAAGAAGAGGGCATATGAGAGTTGAGGCGAGAGAGTATCATAAACTTTACAGAGAATAAAAAGATGTTTTAGAAGGAGGTAAACAGTGTGTAAAAGACAAGCGAACAAATGGGAACATCGGTGTAGGGGCAAAATGGGAAGTAATAACAAGTAGTGATGGAGTGAGTATTTTGAAGAACTGTTGAATGTTTTTAGACGATAGTGGTAGATGTAGGGTGTTTTGGTCGGGGCGGTATGCGATGTTAGAGAGTCAGGGAGAGTGGTTTTGAAGACAAAAGAGGTGGTGAAAGCCTTGCGGAAGATGGAATCCGGCAAGCGACGGAATTGGATGGTATTGCAGTTGAAATTATTAAGAAAGGGGGTGATTACGTTGTTCATTGGTTAGTAAGGATATTCATTGTATGCATGGATCATGATGAAGTACCTGAGGATTGGCGGAATGCATGTATAGTTTCATTGTACAAAGGCTAGGGGGTAAAGGTAAGTGCTCAAACCACAGAGACATAAGTTTGTTGAGCATACCTGGAAAATTGTATGGGAGGATATTGATTGAGAAGGTGAAGGCGTGTACAGAGCATCATATTAGGGAGGAACGGTGTGTTTTCAAAAGTGGTAAAAGATGTATGGGTCAGATGTTTACTTTGAAGAATGAAAGAAAAATACTTGGAAAAACTAATGGATTTGTATGTGGCATTTATGGATCTGGAGAAGGCATATGATAGGGTTGCTAGAGATGCTTTGTGGAAGGTCTTAAGAATACATGTATGGTGTGGGAGGAAAGCTGCTAGAAACAGAGAAGTTTTTATCGGAAATATAAGGCATGTGTACGAGTAGGAAGAGAGGAGAGTGATTGGTTGCCAGTGAAGATTGTTCTTTGCCATGGGTGTGTGATGTTACCATGGTTGTTTAATTTGTTTATGAATAGGATGGTAAATGCAAGAGTTTTGGAGGGAGGGTCAATTTTTTGTTCGGTGATACAGCACTGGTGGCAGATTCGAGTGAGAAACTGCAGAAGTTGGTGACTGAGTTTGTAAAGTGTGTGAAATGAGAAAGTTGAGAGTAAATGTGAATAAAAGCAAGTTTATTAAGTTCAGTAGGGTTGAGGGACAAGTGGTTGGGATGTAATTAGTTTGAATGTAGAAAAATTGGAGGAAGTGAAGTCTTTTAGATATCTGGGAGTGAATATGGCAGCAAATGGTACCATGGAAGCGGAGGTGAGTCATTGGGTGGAGGAGGGGGTTAAGGTTCTGGGATCGATGAAGAATGTGTGAAAAGAGAGAACGTTCTCGTGGAAAGCTAGAATGGGTATGTTTGAAGGAATAGTGATTCCAGCAATATTATTTGCTTGCGAAGCATGGGCTGTAGATAGGGTTGTGCGGAGAAGGGTGGATGTGTTGGAAATGAAATGTTGAGGACAATATGTGGTGTGAGGTGGTTTGATCAAGTAATGAAGGGGTAAGGAAGTTGTGTGATGATAAAAAGAATGTGGTTGAAAGAGCTGAAGAGGGTGTTGAAGTGGTTTAGACATATGGAGAGAATGAGTGAGAAAAGGTTGACAAAAAGTATGTATGTGTCAGAGGTAGAGGGAACAAGTAGAAGCGAGAAACCAAATTGGATGTGGAAGGATAGTGTGAAAAAGATTTTGACGATCGGGGCCTGAACATGCAGGAGAATGAAAGGCGTGTACGAAATAGAGTGAATAGGAACGATTTCGTGTACCGTGGTTGACATGTTGTTAGTGGACTAAACCAGGGCATGTGATATGTCCGGTGTAAACCTTGGAAAGGTCTGTGAGGCCTGAATGTGGATAGGGAGCTGTGGTTTCGATGCATTACACATGACAACTAGAGAATGAGTATGAACGAATGTGGCCTTTTTTCGTTTGTGTCCTAGCGCTACGTTGCTGATGCAGGCGGTGGCGATGCTGTTTCGTGTTGAGCAGGGTGGCGCCTAGAATGGATGAAGACGAGCAAGTATAGATATGAACATGTGTTTATGTGTATGTGTATGTATGTATATGCGTATGTATGTATATGTTATATATATATATATATATATATATATATATGTATATATATATATATATATATATATATATATATATATATATATGTGTGTGTGTGTGTGTGTGTGTGTGTGTGTGTGTGTGTGTGTGTGTTTATGTATATATGTGTGTCTATAAGTTGATGGATCTTTCTTCGTCTGTTCCTTGGTGTTACCTTGCTGACGCGGGAAACGACGATCAAGTATAATAAATAGATAGATAGTAATAATGATATATATATATATATATATATATATATATATATATATATATATATATATATATATATATATATATATATATATATATATATCAAGAACTCTTTTTAATAAAGATTGCAGACGTTATCCAGGACGTGTCTGTAAAGGTTCCTGCACTCCAAGACTTGGCTACTTAGCAGGGAAATGTGGGCCCCTTTGAAGAGAGAAGTTCTCTCCCGAGGCTGTACTTAAAGTGACACACCACCTCGCCAAAAATGAATTTTCAATCGTTGTGTAACCTCGAGCAGACGGAGCCCGGTAACACACACACACACACACACACACACACACACACATATGTATACATAGTAAATTTGATGTTTTTCGTCTATTATTGTATGTTATTCCTTTTAGTCATGTCATGTGAGTAATATATGAAATATTCAGTTACTGTTGTTGTCAATAGATATATGTATGATATGTATTGCAATAGGAATCGATTATGTAATATTTCTTCTCGCATCGCTTTCAGTAATTTTTCTGCATATTTTAAGCTTTTACTAGATTGTCGATTTTAGCCACTTTGATGAAGGTATGACAGTGATACTCAACAGACGTGTTATGTAAACATATGACACGGGATTATTAAGTACTTGTGAGAGTTAGTATAGAACATAACCGTAAAGTGATATTGGTGTATAGTGGAGTTTTCTCATCTACTTCAAGGAGACACCAGCAGCTTTTGGGAAGAAGTGCTATGTTGAGCACGACGATAAACCACGATGTACATCTCATACGATATAAACCCATATCCGTCACCACGATAAACCATAATGCCCTACTGGTACGATAAACCAACACCCACTGCTTGGTACTGTGCAGGCGAACAGTGAGCTACCATGTCCGAGCTGTTCTGGTTCGCGTGAAGCGGGAACTGTCATAACATCTCTCACTTGGATCATTATGAAGCGGGAACTGTCATATCATCTCTCACTTGGATCATTATGAAGCGGGAACTGTCATAACCTCTCTTACTTGGATCATTATGAAGCGGGAACTGTCATAACATCTCTCACTTGGGCCACTGTGAAGCGGGAACTGTCATAACATCTCTTACTTGGATCATTGTGAAGCGGGAACTGTCATAACATCTCTCACTTGGGCCATTGTGAAGTGGGAACTGTCATAACCTCTCTTACTTGGATCATTGTGAAGCGGGAAACTGTCATAACATCTCTCACTTGGGCCACTGTGAAGCGGGAACTGTCATAACATCTCTCACTTGGGCCATTGTGAAGCGGGAACTGTCATAACATCTCTCACTTGGGCCACTGTGAAGCGGGAACTGTCATAACATCTCTCACTTGGGCCATTGTGAAGCGGGAACTGTCATAACCTCTCTTACTTGGATGATTGTGAAGCGGGAACTGTCATAACATCTCTCACTTGGGCCACTGTGAAGCGGGAACTGTCATAACATCTCTCACTTGGGCCACTGTGAAGCGGGAACTGTCATAACATCTCTCACTTGGGCCACTGTGAAGCGGGAACTGTCATAACATCTCTTACTTGGATCATTGTGAAGCGGGAACTGTCATAACATCTCTCACTTGGGCCATTGTGAAGTGGGAACTGTCATAACCTCTCTTACTTGGATCATTGTGAAGCGGGAACTGTCATAACATCTCTCACTTGGGCCACTGTGAAGCGGGAACTGTCATAACATCTCTCACTTGGGCCATTGTGAAGCGGGAACTCTCATAACATCTCTCACTTGGGCCACTGTGAAGCGGGAACTGTCATAACATCTCTCACTTGGGCCATTGTGAAGCGGGAACTGTCATAACCTCTCTTACTTGGATGATTGTGAAGCGGGAACTGTCATAACATCTCTCACTTGGGCCACTGTGAAGCGGGAACTGTCATAACATCTCTCACTTGGGCCACTGTGAAGCGGGAACTGTCATAACATCTCTCACTTGGGCCACTGTGAAGCGGGAACTGTCATAACATCTCTCACTTGGGCCATTGTGAAGCGGGAACTGTCATAACCTCTCTTACTTGGATGATTGTGAAGCGGGAACTGTCATAACATCTCTCACTTGGGCCACTGTGAAGCGGGAACTGTCATAACATCTCTCACTTGGGGCACTGTGAAGCGGGAACTGTCATAACATCTCTCACTTGGGCCACTGTGAAGCGGGAACTGTCATAACTCTCTCACTTTGGCCATTGTGAAGCGGGAACTGTCATAACCTCTCTTACTTGGGATGATTGTGAAGCGGGAACTGTCATAACATCTCTCACTTGGGGGCCAATTGTGAAGCGGGAACTGTCATAACATCTCTCACTTGGGCCACTGTGAAGCGGGAAACTGTCATAACATCTCTCATTGGGCCACTGTGAAGCGGGAACTGTCATAACATCTCTCACTTGGGGCCACTGTGAAGCGGGAACTGTCATAACTTCTCTCACTTGGGCCACTATGAAGCGGGAAACTGTCCATAACATCTCTCACTTGGGCCATTGTGAAGCGGGAACTGTCATAACATCTCTCACTTGGGCCACTGTGAAGCGGGAACTGTCATAACATCTCTCACTTGGGCCACTGTGAAGCGGGAACTGTCATAACATCTCTCACTTGGGCCACTGTGAAGCGGGAACTGTCATAACATCTCTCACTTGGGCCACTGTGAAGCGGGAACTGTCATAACATCTCTCAACTTGGGCCATTGTGAAGCGGGAACTGGCATAACCTCTCTTACTTGATGATTGTTGAAGAGGGGACTGTCCATAAACACTCTCACTATGGCCACTGTGAAGCGGGATCTGTCATAACATCTCTCACGTTGGGCCATTGTGAAGCGGGAACTGTCATAACATCCTCTCACTTGGGGGCCAATGTGAAGCGGGAACTGTCATAACATCTCTCACTTGGGCCATTGTGAAGCGGGAACTGTCATAACCTCTCTTACTTGGATGATTGTGAAGCGGGAACTGTCATAACATCTCTCACTTGGGCCACTGTGAAGCGGGAACTGTCATAACATCTCTCACTTGGGCCATTGTGAAGAGGGAACTGTCATAACATCTCTCACTTGGGCCATTGTGAAGAGGTAACTGTCATAACATCTCTCACTTGGGCCACTGTGAAGCGGGAACTGTCATAACATCTTTCACTTGGGCCATTGTGAAGCAGGAACTGGTCAAAGCATCTCCCAAGTGGATCACTGTGAAACGTTTCAGGCAAAACATCAGAACTGGTTATGCTCAGGTGGTGTTGCGCTGCAGAGGACGCTGGACACTGCGAAACATCCTCGTCACCCGACACGCCTCTGGTGCATGACGCGTGCATGACACAGTTGCCCCTCCACGTGTGGAGCGCCTCGCGGGCTCATCAGACGTACTTCTCTCTGATGTGGAAGCCGAGATTGTGACACATTTTGCCGTGACATAATTGACGATAGCAGGGGGGGCTGAAGAAGTGGGACTGGCCTCACTTTATGACTGCTAACGAGATGTTCAATATAGATACACACAGCAGGCCAGGCTAATGAGATCCTACCTCCCTCCCACCGTCCTCCAAGGTCTTCCTCCTCCTCCTCCAGAAGGTCCACGTACGTATATCTTGCCGTCTCTCCCCCGCGGAGGCAGGTTCGTATTGTCCAGGGGCGCAGTTGCGTACCCTGACTACGTAGGCTGCTTCTGGGAGTGAGTTCAGTCGAGTCGTCAGCATTTCCTTTTTCCTATCCGAGGTGTGACTTACGGATCAGTTGGTCTGTTGACTTACGGATCAGTCACCATCAGAGCCGTCTCACACACACACACACACACACACACACACACAGGATTATCTATTCCTTGTCACGTAAGCACAGTGATATGTTCTTAGGAATGCTGCTCATTACAAGAAACCTTTACTGGAATTTTTTTTTTATTGTAAGTTTTTGCAGTTTGCTTATTTTCCTCCGCTGTTTAAGGAGGTTTTTCTGGGTTACCTCATGAGCGGCAGACATAGTTCAACAGTGCAAGTGTTGACTTAGTCACTAATCAAATTTTTTTTACCGTTTTAATGTCTTGATGAGGCTTTTGAAATTATTTTGATTGCTATTTATTCAGCAATTGTATACTATTCGAAGTGAGTCAGTTGTTGTTCGCTGATGATACAGCGCTGGTGGCTGATTCATGTGAGAAACTGCAGAAGCTGGTGACTGAGTTTGGTAAAGTGTGTGGAAGAAGAAAGTTGAGAGTAAATGTGAATAAGAGCAAGGTTATTAGGTACAGTAGGGGTGAGGGTCAAGTCAATTGGGAGGTGAGTTTGAATGGAGAAAAACTGGAGGAAGTGAAGTGTTTTAGATATCTGGGAGTGGATCTGTCAGCGGATGGAACCATGGAAGCGGAAGTGGATCATAGGGTGGGGGAGGGGGCGAAAATTCTGGGAGCCTTGAAAAATGTGTGGAAGTCGAGAACACTATCTCGGAAAGCAAAAATGGGTATGTTTGAGGGAATAGTGGTTCCAACAATGTTGTATGGTTGCGAGGCGTGGGCTATGGATAGAGATGTGCGCAGGAGGATGGATGTGCTGGAAATGAGATGTTTGAGGACAATGTGTGGTGTGAGGTGGTTTGATCGAGTAAGTAACGTAAGGGTAAGAGAGATGTGTGGAAATAAAAAGAGCGTGGTTGAGAGAGCAGAAGAGGGTGTTTTGAAATGGTTTGGGCACATGGAGAGAATGAGTGAGGAGAGATTGACCAAGAGGATATATGTGTCGGAGGTGGAGGGAACAAGGAGAAGAGGGAGACCAAATTGGAGGTGGAAAGATGGAGTGAAAAAGATTTTGTGTGATCGGGGCCTGAACATGCAGGAGGGTGAAAGGAGGGCAAGAAATAGAGTGAATTGGAGTCATGTGGTATACAGGGGTTGACGTGCTGTCAGTGGATTGAAGCAAGGCATGTGAAGCGTCTGGGGTAAACCATGGAAAGCTGTGTAGGTATGTATATTTGCGTGTGTGGACGTGTGTATGTACATGTGTATGGGGGGGGGGGGGGTTGGGCCATTTCTTTCGTCTGTTTCCTTGCGCTACCTCGCAAACGCGGGAGACGGCGACAAAGTATAAAAAAAAAAAAAAAAAAAAAAATATATATATATATATATATATATATATATATATATATATATATTCCCTGGGGATAGGGGAGAAAGAATACTTCCCACGTATTCCCTGCGTGTCGTAGAAGGCGACTAAAAGGGGAGGGAGCGGGGGGCTGGAAATCCTCCCCTCTCGTTTTTTTTAATTTTCCAAAAGAAGGAACAGAGAATTGGGCCAGGTGAGGGTATTCCCTCAAAGGCCCAGTCCTCTGTTCTTAACGCTACCTCGCTAATGCGGGAAATGGCAAATAGTTTGAAAGAAAAGAAAGATATATATATATATATATATATATATATATATATATATATATATATATATATATATATATATATATATATATTCATTTATTCATTTATATATTTATTCATTTATCTTATTTAGTATACTTTGTCGCTGTCTCCCACTTAGCGAGGTAGCGCAAGGAAACAGATGGAAAAATGGCCCAACCCACCCACATACACATGTATATACATACACGCCCACACACGCACATATACATACGTATACATTTCAACGTATACATACATATACATACATACACATGTACATATTCATACTTGCTGCCTTCATCTAATCTCGTCGCCACCCCGCCATGCATGAAATGGCACCCCCTCCATCCGCACGCGCGCGAGGTAGCACTAGGAAAAGACGACAAAGGCCACATTCGTTCACACTCAGTCTCTAGCTGTCATGTGTAATGCACCGAAACCGCAGCTCCTGATCCACATCCGGGCTCCACAGACCTTTCCATGGTTTACCCCCAGACGCTTCACATGCCCTGGTTCAGTCCATTAGCAGCACGTCGACCCCGGTATACCACATCGTTCCATTTCGCTTTTTTCTTGCACGCCTCTCACCCTCCTGTATGTTCAGGCCCCGATCTCTCAAAATCTTTTTCACTCCATCCTTCCACCTCCAATTTGGTCACCCGCTTTTCCGTGTTCCCTCCACCTGTCACATATATCCTCTTTGTCAGTCTTTCCTCACTCATTCTCTCCATATGTCCAGACCATTTCCAAACACCCTCTTCTGCTCTCTCAACCACACTCTATAATTCCACACATCTCTCTTGCCCTTTCATTACTTACTCGATCAAGCCACCTCACACCACATATTGTCTTCAAACATTTCATCTCCAACACATCCACCCTCCTCCGTACAACCCCATCTATAGCCCATGCCTTGCATCCATATAACATTGTTGCAACCACTATCCCTTCAAAGATACCCATTTTTGTTCTTCGAGATAATGTTCTCGCCTTCCACATATTCTTCATCGCTCCCAGAACCTTCATGCCCCCTCCCCCGCCCTGTGACTCTCTTCCGCTTCCATGGCTAGATCGGCTGCCAAATCCGCTCCCAGATATCTATAACACTTCACTTCCTCCAATTTTTCTCCATTCAAACGTACATCCCAATTAACTTATCCCTCAACCCTACTGAACCTAATAACCTTGCTCTTATTCACATTTACTCTCAACTTTCTCCATTCACACATTTTCCAAACTGTCACCAGCCTCTGCAGTTTCTCACACTAATCTGCCACCAACCCTGTATCATCGGCGAACAACTACTGACTCACTTCCCAGGCCCTCTCATCCACAACAGACTGCTCACTCGCCCCTCCCTCCAAAACTCTTGCATTTACCTACCTAACCACCACATCCATAAAGAAGTTAAACAACCATTGGGACATCACGCACCCCTGCCGCAAACCGACATTCACTGGGAACCAGTCACTCTCCTTTCTTCCTACTCATACACATGCCTTATGTGACAGCTCCTGTATGGATGTTTCCTGGCGCTACCTTGGTGACACAAGGGGTTGTGATAGTGTGTGGGGGTGAAACGGAAAGTGTATATGTTATCATTTCTTTTTCTTTTATTTTATGAATTTATGCTATGTTTCCTGTAGGGCGGGTCGGCATCGGAAGAGGATGTCAGCGAGCAAGCATGAAAATGTACATGTGTATGTATGTATGTGTATGTGCGTATATATATATATATATATATATATATATATATATATATATATATATATATATAGATAGATAGATAGATAGATAGATAGGTATGTGAGCGTATGTGTCTTTCTTCGTCTATTTCATGACGCTACCCCGCTGGAGCGGGAGACAGCGATCAAGTATGAGAAAAAAAATTTATGTATATATATATGTATATATATATATGTATATATATATATAAGAGCAAGGTTATTAGGTACAGTAGGGGTGAGGGTCAAGTCAATTGGGAGGTGAGTTTGAATGGGGAAAAACTGGAGGAAGTGAAGTGTTTTAGATATCTGGGAGTGGATCTGTCAGCGGATGGAACCATGGAAGCGGAAGTGGATCATAGGGTGGGGGAGGGGGCGAAAATTTTGGGAGCCTTGAAAAATGTGTGGAAGTCGAGAACATTATCTCGGAAAGCAAAAATGGGTATGTTTGAGGGAATAGTGGTTCCAACAATGTTGTATGGTTGCGAGGCGTGGGCTATGGATAGAGATGTGCGCAGGAGGATGGATGTGCTGGAAATGAGATGTTTGAGGACAATGTGTGGTGTGAGGTGGTTTGATCGAGTAAGTAACGTAAGGGTAAGAGAGATGTGTGGAAATAAAAAGAGCGTGGTTGAGAGAGCAGAAGAGGGTGTTTTGAAATGGTTTGGGCACATGGAGAGAATGAGTGAGGAGAGATTGACCAAGAGGATATATGTGTCGGAGGTGGAGGGAACGAGGAGAAGAGGGAGACCAAATTGGAGGTGGAAAGATGGAGTGAAAAAGATTTTGTGTGATCGGGGCCTGAACATGCAGGAGGGTGAAAGGAGGGCAAGGAATAGAGTGAATTGGAGTCATGTGGTATACAGGGGTTGACGTGCTGTCAGTGGATTGAATCAAGGCATGTGAAGCGTCTGGGGTAAACCATGGAAAGCTGTGTAGGTATGTATATTTGCGTGTGTGGACGTGTGTATGTACATGTGTATGGGGGGGGGGGGGGTTGGGCCATTTCTTTCGTCTGTTTCCTTGCGCTACCTCGCAAACGCGGGAGACAGCGACAAAGTATAAAAAAAAAAAAAAAAAAAAAAAAAAAAAAAAATATATATATATATATATATATATATATATATATTGGAAAGGATCACAGTTTTGCGCGTGATCAACATATTCCTACGAGTCCACGGGGACTCATAGGAATATATATATATATATATATATATATATATATATATATATATATATATATATATATATATTCCTATGAGTCCCCGTGGACTCATAGGAATATCTTGATCACGCGCAAAACTGTGATCCTTTCCAATATATATATATATATATATATATATATATATATATATATATATATATATATATATATATATATATATATATATATAAATATATATATATATATACCAGGTTTGGATGGTATTGCAGTGGAATTTATTAAAAAAGGGAGTGACTGTATTGTTGACTGGTTGGTAAGGTTATTTAATGTATGTATGACTCACGGTGAGGTGCCTGAGGATTGGCGGAATGCGTGCATAGTGCCATTGTACAAAGGCAAAGGGGATAAGAGTGAGTGCTCAAATTACAGAGGTATAAGTTCATGTGTACGTGTAGGAAGAGAGGAAGGTGATTGGTTCTCAGTGAATGTAGGTTTGCGGCAGGGGTGTGTGATGTCTCCATGGTTGTTTAATTTGTTTATGGATGGGGTTGTTAGGGAGGTAAATGCAAGAGTTTTGGAAAGAGGGGCAAGTATGAAGTCTGTTGGGGATGAGAGAGCTTGGGAAGTGAGTCAGTTGTTGTTCGCTGATGATACAGCGCTGGTGGCTGATTCATGTGAGAAACTGCAGAAACTGTTGACTGAGTTTGGTAAAGTGTGTGGAAGAAGAAAGTTAAGAGTAAATGTGAATAAGAGCAAGGTTATTAGGTACAGTAGGGTTGAGGGTCAAGTTAATTGGGAGGTGAGTTTGAATGGAGAAAAACTGGAGGAAGTGAAGTGTTTTAGATATCTTGGAGTGGATCTGGCAGCGGATGGAACCATGGAAGCGGAAGTGGATCATAGGGTGGGGGAGGGGGCGAAAATTCTGGGGGCCTTGAAGAATGTGTGGAAGTCGAGAACATTATCTCGGAAAGCAAAAATGGGTATGTTTGAAGGAATAGTGGTTCCAACAATGTTGTATGGTTGCGAGGCGTGGGCTATGGATAGAGTTGTGCGCAGGAGGATGGATGTGCTGGAAATGAGATGTTTGAGGACAATGTGTGGTGTGAGGTGGTTTGATCGAGTGAGTAACGTAAGGGTAAGAGAGATGTGTGGAAATAAAAAGAGCGTGGTTGAGAGAGCAGAAGAGGGTGTTTTGAAGTGGTTTGGGCACATGGAGAGGATGAGTGAGGAAAGATTGACCAAGAGGATATATGTGTCGGAGGTGGAGGGAACAAGGAGAAGAGGGAGACCAAATTGGAGGTGGAAAGATGGAGTGAAAAAGATTTTGTGTGATCGGGGCCTGAACATGCAGGAGGGTGAAAGGAGGGCAAGGAATAGAGTGAATTGGAGCGATGTGGTATACCGGGGTTGACGTGCTGTCAGTGGATTGAATTAAGGCATGTGAAGCGTCTGGGGTAAGCCATGGAAAGCTGTGTAGATATGTATATTTGCGTGTGTGGACGTATGTATATACATGTGTATGGGGGGGGTTGGGCCATTTCTTTCGTCTGTTTCCTTGCGCTACCTCGCAAACGCGGGAGACAGCGACAAAGTATAAAAAAAAAAAAAAAAAAAAAAGTTTAGTATTCCTGGTAAATTATATGGGAGGGTATTGATTGAGAGGGTGAAGGCATGTACAGAGCATCAGATTGGGGAAGAGCAGTGTGGTTTCAGAAGTGGTAGAGGATGTGTGGATCAGGTGTTTGCTTTGAAGAATGTATGTGAGAAATACTTAGAAAAGCAAATGGATTTGTATGTAGCATTTATGGATCTGGAGAAGGCATATGATAGAGTTGATAGAGATGCTCTGTGGAAGGTATTAAGAATATATGGTGTGGGAGGCAAGTTGTTAGAAGCAGTGAAAAGTTTTTATCGAGGATGTAAGGCATGTGTACGTGTAGGAAGAGAGGAAAGTGATTGGTTCTCAGTGAATGTAGGTTTGCGGCAGGGGTGTGTGATGTCTCCATGGTTGTTTAATTTGTTTATGGATGGGGTTGTTAGGGAGGTGAATGCAAGAGTTTTGGAAAGAGGGGCAAGTATAAAGTCTGTTGGGGATGAGAGAGCTTGGGAAGTGAGTCAGTTGTTGTTCGCTGATGATACAGCGCTGGTGGCTGATTCATGTGAGAAACTGCAGAAGCTGGTGACTGAGTTTGGTAAAGTGTGTGAAAGAAGAAAGTTAAGAGTAAATGTGAATAAGAGCAAGGTTATTAGGTACAGTAGGGTTGAGGGTCAAGTCAATTGGGAGGTGAGTTTGAATGGAGAAAAACTGGAGGAAGTGAAGTGTTTTAGATATCTGGGAGTGGATCTGGCAGCGGATGGAACCATGGAAGCGGAAGTGGATCATAGGGTGGGGGAGGGGGCGAAAATTCTGGGAGCCTTGAAGAATGTGTGGAAGTCGAGAACATTATCTCGGAAAGCAAAAATGGGTATGTTTGAAGGAATAGTGGTTCCAACAATGTTGTATGGTTGCGAGGCGTGGGCTATGGATAGAGTTGTGCGCAGGAGGATGGATGTGCTGGAAATGAGATGTTTGAGGACAATGTGTGGTGTGAGGTGGTTTGATCGAGTAAGTAACGTAAGGGTAAGAGAGATGTGTGGAAATAAAAAGAGCGTGGTCGAGAGAGCAGAAGAGGGTGTTTTGAAATGGTTTGGGCACATGGAGAGAATGAGTGAGGAAAGATTGACCAAGAGGATATATGTGTCGGAGGTGGAGGGAACGAGGAGAAGAGGGAGACCAAATTGGAGGTGGAAAGATGGAGTGAAAAAGATTTTGTGTGATCGGGGCCTGAACATGCAGGAGGGTGAAAGGAGGGCAAGGAATAGAGTGAATTGGATCGATGTGGTATACCGGGGTTGACGTGCTGTCAGTGGATTGAATCAGGGCATGTGAAGCGTCTGGGGTAAACCATGGAAAGCTGTGTAGGTATGTATATTTGCGTGTGTGGACGTATGTATATACATGTGTATGGGGGTGGGTTGGGCCATTTCTTTCGTCTGTTTCCTTGCGCTACCTCGCAAACGCGGGAGACAGCGACAAAGCAAAAAAAAAAAAAAAAATATATATATATATATATATATATATATATATATATATATATATATATATATATATATATATATATATATATATATATATATATATATATATATATATATATATATATATATATATATATATATTATTATTATTATTATTATTATTATGAGTCCGTGGGGAATTGAAACACTATAAGTTCCCAAGTGCACTTTCTTGTAATAATCACATCATCAGGGGAGATAGAAGAAATAAATATAACAGTCAGTTGATATACAACGAAGAGACGTAGCTAGAACGCCATTTGGTAAACAGTCACTTGTTTACCAAATGGTGTCCTAGCCAGGTCTCTTCGTTGTATATTTCTTTCTTGTATCTCTTTTGATGATGTGATTATTATACGAAAGTGCACTAGGAAACTTATCTTGTTTCATTTCAGAAGTGGTAGAGGATGTGTGGATCAGGTGTTTGCTTTGAAGAATGTATGTGAGAAATACTTAGAAAAACAAATGGATTTGTATGTAGCATTTATGGATCTGGAGAAGGCATATGATAGAGTTGATAGAGATGCTCTGTGGAAAGTACTAAGAATATATGGTGTTGGAGGCAAGTTGTTAGAAGCAGTGAAAAGTTTTTATCGAGGATGTAAGGGATGTGCACGTGTAGGAAGAGAGGAAAGTGATTGGTTCTCAGTGAATGTAGGTTTGCGGCAGGGGTGTGTGATGTCTCCATGGTTGTTTAATTTGTTTATGAATGGGGGTTGTTAGGGAGGTGAATGCAAGAGTTTTGGAAAGAGGGGCAAGTATGAAGTCTGTTGTGGATGAGAGAGCTTGGGAAGTGAGTCAGTTGTTGTTCGCTGATGATACATCGCTGGTGGCTGATTCATGTGAGAAACTGCAGAAGCTGGTGACGGAGTTTGGTAAAGTGTGTGAAAGAAGAAAGTTAAGAGTAAATGTGAATAAGAGCAAGGTAATTAGGTACAGTAGGATTGAGGGTCAAGTTAATTGGGAGGTAAGTTTGAATAGAGAAAAACTGGAGGAAGTAAAGTGTTTTAGATATCTGGGAGTGGATCTGGCAGCGGATGGAACCATGGAAGCGGAAGTGAATCATTAGGTGGGTGAGGGGGCGAAAATCCTGGGAGCCTTGAAGAATGTGTGGAAGTCGAGAACGTTATCTCCGAAAGCAAGGGTGGCTATGTTTGAAGGAATAGTGGTTCCAGCAATGTTGTATGGTTGCGAGGCGTGGGCTGTGGATAGAGTTGTGCGCAGGAGGGTGGATGTGCTGGAAATGAGATGTTTGAGGACAATATGTGGCGTGAGGTGGTTTGATCGAGTAAGTAATGTAAGGGTAAGAGAGATGTGTGGAAATAAAAAGAGTGTGGTTGAGAGAGCAGAAGAGGGTGTTTTGAAATGGTTTGGGCACATGGAGAGAATCAGTGAGGAAAGATTGACCAAGAGGATTTATGTCTTGGAGGTGGAGGGAACGAGAAGAAGTGGGAGACCAAATTGGAGGTGGAAAGATGGAGTGAAAAAGATTTTGAGTGATCGGGGCCTGAACATGCAGAAGGGTGAGAGGCGGGCAAGGAATAGAGTGAATTGGATCGATGTGGTATACCGGGGTCGACGTGCTGTCAATGGATTGAATCAGGGCATGTGAAGTGTCTGGGGTAAACCATGGAAAGTTGTGTGGGGCCTGGATGTGGAAAGGGAGCTGTGGTTTCGGGCATTATTGCATGACAGCTAGAGACTGAGTGTGAACGAATGGGGCCTTTGTTGTCTTTTTCCTAGCGCTACCTCGCACACATGGGGGGGGGGAGGGGGATGTTATTCCATGTGTTGCGAGGTGGCGATGGGAATGAATAATGGCAGACAGTGTGAATTGTGTGCATGTGTATATATGTAGGTGTCTGTGTGTGTATATATATGTGTACATTGAGATGTATGGGTATGTATATTTGCGTGTGTGGACGTGTATGTATATACATGTGTATGGGGGTGGGTTGGGCCATTTCTTTCGTCTGTTACCTTGCGCTACCTCGCAAACGCGGGAGACAGCGACAAAGCAATATATATATATATATATATATATATATATATATATATATATATATATATATATATATATATATATATATATATTCTTAATACCTTCCACAGAGCATCTCTATCAACTCTATCATATGCCTTCTCCAGATCCATAAATGCTACATACAAATCCATTTGCTTTTCTAAGTATTTGTCACATACATTCTTCAAAGCAAACACCTGATCCACACATCCTCTACCACTTCTGAAACCACACTGCTCTTCCCCAGTCTGATGCTCTGTACATGCCTTCACCCTCTCAATCAATACCCTCCCATATAATTTGCCAGGAATACTCAACAAACTTATACCTCTGTAATTTGAGCAGTCACTCTTATCCCCTTTGCCTTTGTACAATGGCACCATGCACGCATTCCGCCAATCCTCAGGCACCTCACCATGAGTCTTACATACATTAAATAACCTTACCAACCAGTCAACAATACAGTCACCCCCTTTTTTAATAAATTCCACTGCAATACCATCCAAACCTGCTGCCTTGCCGGCTTTCATCTTCCGCAAAGCTTTTACTACCTCTTCTCTGTTTACCAAATCATTTTCCCTAAGCCTCGCACTTTGCACACCACCTCGACCAAAACACCCTATATCTGCCACTCTATCATCAAACACATTCAACAAACCTTCAAAATACTCACTCCATCTCCTTCTCACATCACCACTACTTGTTATCACCTCCCCATTTGCGCCCTTCACTGAAGTTCCCATTTGCTCCCTTGTCTTACGCACTTTGTTTACCTCCTTCCAGAACATCTTTTTATTCTCCCTAAAATTTAATGATACTCTCTCACCCCAACTCTCATTTGCCCTTTTTTTCACCTCTTGCACCTTTCTCTTGACCTCCTGTCTCTTTCTTTTATACGTCTCCCACTCAATTGCATTTTTTCCCTGCAAAAATCGTCCAAAAGCCTCTCTCTTCTCTTTCACTAATACTCTTACTTCTTCATCCCACCACTCACTACCCTTTCTAATCAACCCACCTCCCACTCTTCTCATACCACAAGCATCTTTTGCGCAATCCATCACTGATTCCCTAAATACATCCCATTCCTCCCCCACTCCCCTTACTTCCATATATGGTGTGGGAGGCAAGTTGTTAGAAGCAGTGAAAAGTTTTTATCGAGGATGTAAGGTATGTGTACGTGTAGGAAGAGAGGAAAGTGATTGGTTCTCAGTGAATGTAGGTTTGCGGCAGGGGTGTGTGATGTCTCCATGGTTGTTTAATTTGTTTATGGATGGGGTTGTTAGGGAGGTGAATGGAAGTTTTGGAAAGAGGGGCAAGTATGAAGTCTGTTGGGGATGAGAGAGCTTGGGAAGTGAGTCAGTTGTTGTTCGCTGATGATACAGCGCTGGTGGCTGATTCATGTGAGAAACTACAGAAGCTGGTGACTGAGTTTGGTAAAGTGTGTGAAAGAAGAAAGTTAAGAGTAAATGTGAATAAGAGCAAGGTTATTAGGTATAGTAGGGTTGAGGGTCAAGTCAACTGGGAGGTGAGTTTGAATGGAGAAAAACTGGAGGAAGTGAAGTGTTTTAGATATCTGGGAGTGGATCTGGCAGCGGATGGAACCATGGAAGCGGAAGTGGATCATAGGGTGGGGGAGGGGGCGAAAATTCTGGGAGCCTTGAAGAATGTGTGGAAGTCGAGAACATTATCTCGGAGAGCAAAAATGGGTATGTTTGAAGGAATAGTGGTTCCAACAATGTTGTATGGTTGCGAGGCGTGGACTATGGATAGAGTTGTGCGCAGTAGGATGGATGTGCTGGAAATGAGATGTTTGAGGACAATGTGTGGTGTGAGGTGGTTTGATCGAGTAAGTAACGTAAGGGTAAGAGAGATGTGTGGAAATAAAAAGAGCGTGGTTGAGAGAGCAGAGGAGGGTGTTTTGAAATGGTTTGGTCACATGGAGAGAATGAGTGAGGAAAGATTGACCAAGAGGATATATGTGTCGGAGGTGGAGGGAACGAGGAGAAGAAGGAGACCAAATTGGAGGTGGAAAGATGGAGTGAAAAAGATTTTGTGTGATCGGGGCCTGAACATGCAGGAGGGTGAAAGGAGGGCAAGGAATAGAGTAAATTGGAGCGATGTGGTATACCGGGGTTGACGTGCTGTCAGTGGATTGAATCAGGGCATGTGAAGCGTCTGGGGTAAATCATGGAAAGCTGTGTAGGTATGTATATTTGCGTGTGTGGACGTATGTATATACATGTGTATGAGGGTGGGTTGGGCCATTTCTTTCGTCTGTTTCCTTGCGCTACCTCGCAAACGCGGGAGACAGCGGCAAAGAAAAAAAAAAAAAAATATATATATATATATATATATATATATATATATATATATATATATATATATATATATATATATATATATATCAAATAGTATTTTCTTGCTGTATACATATCAATATATCTTGGTGAGGTGCCTGAGGATCGGCGAAATGCTTGCATAAAGGCGAGGGGGAACAAAGGTGAGGGTGTTCCAACCATAGATGTATAAGCTTTTTATTGTACCTGGTAAGTTGTATGAGAGGCTATTGATGGAGAGGGGAGGAGCAGTGTGGTTTCAGAAGTGGTAGAGGATGCGTGAATCAGGTGTTTGCTTTTGAAGAATGTGTGCGAGAAATACTTGGGGTGTGGCGTTTATGGATCTGGAGAATGCATATGATAGGGTTGATAGAGGTAATTTGTGGAAGGTCTTAAGAATATACGGTGTGGGAGAAAAGCTGCTGGAAGCAGCAGTGAGAAGTTTTTATCATGGTTGTAAGACATGTGTACGAGTAAGAAGAGAGGAGAGTGATTGGTTTTCAGTGAAGGTCGGTCTGCGGCAGGGGTGTGTGATGTCACCACGGTTGTTTGATTTGTTTGTGGATGGGGTGGTGAGGGAGGTATATGCGAGAGTCTGGAGATAGGGGCGAATATGCAATCTGTTGTGGATGAAAGGGCCTGGGAAGTGAGTCCAGGCAGTTGTTGTTTGCCGATGATACAGCGTTGGTAGCTGATTCGAATGAGAAACTGCAGAGGTTGGTGACTGAGTTTGGAAGAGTGTGTGAATAGAGAAAGTTGAATATAAATGTGAATATAAGCAAGGTTAATAGGTTTAGCAGGGTTGAGGGACAAGTTGGGGGATGTGATTTTAAATGGAGAAAAATTGGAGGAAGTGAAGTGTTTTTGATACCTGGGAGTGGTCGTGGCAGCGAATGGAGATATAGAAGCGGAAATTAGTCATAAGGTGGGTGAGGAGGCGAAGGCTCTGGTAGCGTTTAGAATACTTGGAATGACAGATCGTTATCTGGGAGGGCAGAAATGGATGTGTTTGAAGTTATAGTATTCCCAGAAATATTATATGAATGCGAGGTATGGGCTTTTGATAGGGTTGTACGGAGGAGGATGAATGTGTTGAATAAGGAATGTCTGAGGAGAAAATGTGGTGTGAAGTGGTTTGAGTAAGTAATAGAAAATATAAAGAGAGAGGTGTTGTAGTAAAAAAGAGTGGCTGTGAGAGTTGAAGAGGGTCTTCTGAAATGGTTTGGACCGATGAAAAGAGAGTGAGGAAAGGTTGGCAAAGAGGATACATGTGTGAGAAGTGGAGGAAACAAGAACGGGAAGACCAAATTGGACATGGAAGGGTGGAGTGAAAACGAATTTGAGCCATCGGGGCCTGAACATGCAGGAGGGTGAAAGGCATGTATGGGATAGAATAAAAATTGGAACGATGTGGGAGAGAGGAGTCGACGTGCTGTCATTGGGCTGAACCAGGGCACGTAATGCGTCCGGAGTAAACCATGGAAAGGTCTGTGAGGCCTGGATGTGGATAGGAGCTGTGGTTTCAGCGTTTTACACATGACAACTAGAGAATGGATGGGAGTGAATGCAGCCTTTCTTCGTCTGCTCTTGCCGCTACGTTGCGAACGCGGAAAACAGCGATCAAATAAAGAAATAAAACCTATTTTAGAATTTTGAATTTCAGAAAAACATCAGTGTCGGGTCCCCCTCGCGTTACCTTCAGTGGCTTGTAGTATGAACAATGATACTGGGTGCGCAACGCCCACTGCGAAAATGCCTGTTTGCGCAGCTTAACGTTTTATACTCCGTACTAGTCACGACCAACGGAGGTCTGTACATGTAAGGTTACCCAACCCCCTTTACGAACAATGATATTAATTATCATCCCTATTTTATCATTATGTAATAATAGAATTGATATTATCATTATTATTATTATCATTATTATCATTGTTATTATTGTTGTTGTTGGCTCAAGATTATACATTTTCTGTCAATAGAAATAGCTAATTTAACGTAAGACATGTTGTGTGCCGGGAATGTAGATTTTATAGCAGTAATGTTAATGTGTAGAGAGAGACCGTCTCAGCCGCCAGGTGGCGTGTGCCAAAGCCTTGAAAATGACGGACATAAACAGCGTAGTGGAGCGTCGGCTTGACACCTGCCATGTTTTCCTGCTGGTAACATCTTGTATTTATTAGTGTCGGGGTTAAAGTTGAGTACCCGTCTCCGTGTCTCTAGCAGTTTAACATTGTTGTATGATGTGAAACTGCGTAGCAATTTAACATTGTTGTATGATGTAAAACTGCAGTAGCAATTTAACATTGTTGTATGATGTAAAACTGCAGTAGCAATTTAACATTGTTGTATGATGTGAAACTGCAGTAGCAATTTAACATTGTTGTATGATGTAAAACTGCAGTAGCAATTTAACATTGTTGTATGATGTAAAACTGCAGTAGCAATTTAACATTGTTGTATGATGTAAAACTGCAGTAGCAATTTAGTATTGTTCTATGATGTGAAACTGCAGTAGCAATTTAACATTGTTGTATGATGTGAAACTGCAGTAGCAATTTAACATTGTTGTATGATGTAAAACTGCAGTAGCAATTTAACATTGTTGTATGATGTAAAACTGCAGTAGCAATTTAACATTGTTGTATGATGTAAAACTGCAGTAGCAATTTAAGAGTATTGTATGATAGCAAACTGCAGTATTGCACCATAATACGTTCACAATGTTTAGATTATAAGACCTTTTTTTTTTCTTTGTATAATTTTGTGATAATGTTAAATTCTCGTTTGCGAAGTTCACAGCTGAGATTTAAGTCACAAAAATTCCGCAAGCTCAAAATGTTCGTGGGGACATTTTATAAGTATTGCTATAGAATTTTGGTCGCTTTGTGTCCAAAATTGTATATATTTTAGTGAATTAACAGTTTTCCAATGTAATGTTAGTTCCGTGTAACCTAACCCGTTGAGTACGACGGTACGACTGTAGGAATGCTTGCCTGACCTTTGACATTCCCGTCGAGTGTCAAGTCAAAGGCCAAGGCGGCGTTTCTAAGGGTCTAGCTGGAGTCGTACCGTCAAGCGATCAAAGATTGTAGCGCAGTGCTCGGCGGAGTGAGGAGGACGAGTGTGGCCCACCTCCCACCTACCGATGGTTCACCAGAGAACGGTACGGATGATAGATAGATAGATAGATAGGTAGATAAATAGATAGACTTGCCGCGACATACGACAGACGTTCGTGGTGTGAGATCGTTGTCTTGGTGGTTATCAGTCGTGAAGTAGACGATGGCGTGTCCAGCAGTGTAGCAGTGTGTGTGGTGACATGGTACTCCGTGGGAGGGCGCGTTGCTACTGGGCTGTTTCAAGGTCAAGTTTGGAACTTGGTTTGTCATCCGTGGAACTGTCTAGAACTACTTTAACTTCTTTATTGGAGGAATAGATGGTATAGTAGGCTTGAAGCATTGATAATGCATGCATAGTGCCATCTTACAAAGGCAAAGGGGATAAAGGTGATGGTTCAAACTACAGAGGCGTAAGTTTAAGTGCTCCTGGGAAGTTTATGGGAGGGTAATGATTGAGAGGGGTAAAAACATGCACAGAGCATCAGATTGGGGAAGAGCAGTGTGATTTCAGAAGTGGTAGAGGACGTGTGGATCAGGTGTTTACTTTGAAGAATGTGTGAGAAATTCTTTGGAAAAACAGATGGATTTATATGTGGCATATATGGATCTAGACAAAGCATATGATAAGGTTGATTGAGATTCTTTGTGGAAGGTATTAAGAGTATATGGTGTAGGAGGTAAGTTGCTAGAGGCAGTGAAAAGTTTTTATCGAGGATGTAAGGCATGTGTACGAGTAGGAAGAGAGGAAAGTGATTGGTTCCCAGTGAATATCGGTTTGCGGCAGAGGTGTGTGATGTCTCCATCACGCATGGTTGTTTATGGATGGGGTTGTTAGGGAGGTGAATGCAAAATTTTGGAGAAAGGGGGTTAAGTATGCAGTTATTATGGATGAGAGGACTATGAGTCAGTTTCGCTGATGTTACAGCGCTGGTGGCTGATTCGGTTAAGAAACTGCAGAAGCTGGTGACTAAGGTTGATAAAGTGTGTGAAAGAAGAAAGCTGAGAGTAAATGTGAATAAGAGCAAGGTTAGTAAGTTCAATAGGGTTGAAGGACAAGTTAATTTGGAGGTAATTTTGAATGGAGAAAAACTGGAGGAAGTGAAGTGTTTTAGGTATCTGGGAGTTGATTTGGCTGCGGATGGAAGCATGGAAGCGGAAGTAAGTCACAGTGTGGGGGAGGGCGCGAAGGTTTTGGGAGCGTTGAAGAATGTGTGGAAGGCGAGAACGCTATCTCGGAGAGAAAATGGGTATGTTTGAAGGAATAATGGTTCCAACAATGTTATATGGTTGCGAGGCATGGGCTATAAATAGGGTTGTGCGGAGGAGGATGGATGTGTTGGAAATGAGATGTTTGAGGACAATATGTGGTGTGAGGTGGTTTGCTCGTGTAAGTAATGTAAGGGAAAGAGAGATGTGGGGTAATAAAAAGAGTGTGGTTGAGAGAGCAGAAGAGGATGTATTGAGATGGTTTGGTCACATGGAGGGAATGAGTGAGGAAAGATTGACCAAGAGGATATATGTGTCAGAGGTGGAGGGAACGAGGAGAAGTGGGAGACCAAATTGGAAGTGGAAGGATGGAGTGAAAAAGATTTTGAGCGATCGGGGCCTGAACATACAGGAGGGTGAAAGGCGTGCAAGGAATAGAGCGAATGGGAACTATATGGAATACCGGGGTCGACGTGCTGTCAGTGGATTGAACCAGGGCATATGAAGCGTCTGGGGTAAACCATGGAAAGTTTTGTGGGGCCTGGATATGAAAAGGGAGCTGTGGTTTCGATGCATTACACATGAAAGCTAGAGAGTGAGTGAACGAATGTGGTCTTTGTTGTCTTTTCCTAGCGCTTCCTAGGCGGGATAGCAATGGAATGGATGATGGCAGCAAGTATGAATATCTGCATGTGTATATATGTATATGTTTATGTATATATACGTTGAAATGTATAGGTATGTATATGTGCGTGTGTGGGCGTGTATGTATATACATGTGTATGTGGGTGGGTTGGGCCATTCTTTAGTCTGTTTCCACCGCTACCTCGCTAACGCGGGAGACACCGACAAAGTATAATAGTATGAAATATATATATATATATATATATATATATATATATATATATATATATATATATATATATATATATATATATATATATATCTTTTTTTTCTTTTAAACTATTTGCCATTTCCCGCGTTAGCGAGGTAGCGTTAAGAACAGAGGATGGGGCCTTTTTTGGAATATCCTCACCTGGCCCCCTCTGTTCCTTCTTTTGGAAAAAAAAAAAAAAAAAAGAGAGGGGAGGATTTCCAGCCCCCCCGCTCCCTCCCCTTTTAGTCGCCTTCTACGACACGCAGGGAATACGTGGGAAGTATTCTTAATCCCCTATCCCCAGGGATATATATATATATATATATATATATATATATATATATATATCCCTGGGGATAGGGGAGAAAGAATACTTCCCACGTATTCCCTGCGTGTCGTAGAAGGCTGGAAATCCTCCCCTCTCGTTTTTTTTAATT
>NC_092279.1:28283837-28286337 GCF_036320965.1 Panulirus ornatus
CTCCCTCTGATAATTAAGTTAACCTATTTATTGATTTATTGATAACCATTTTCTCCCCGTAAGATAACCCTTTATTCCTCTCGATTTCATCAGAAATATGCTGCTCTTTTTTTTCTGTTTCTTCTCACATTCGATCCACATCAATTTCTTAATTTTTTCCCCGGTGGCTGCCTGCTGGAATGGTCTTGCCGACAGTTAACGCCGGCGTATGACAAGACGACTGCGTGAACCTCATTGCTGGCCAGTGCGAGGGAGGCCGTGTTGGCTCCTTAGATGCCGGGGCTTACATGCTTCACATAGGAGGATCGGGAGACGTTAGTAGGGGCTACGTAGACTATGTGATGCGTTAGTCCTTACGGTAAGTATGGTAGTTACAGGTGGACTTACACACGTGACAGTTATGGCTACAGATACCTACTCACGACCCTCTGACGTATGCCACAATTTTGCCCTCTGAGAGGGATGCGTGGCAAGGCTGTATGGCACGAATGCATCATCCATTCTTTGTGGTGTGGCAGATCTGAGAGACGTGAGGCCCGGGAGGCAGTATGTGGTGCTGTGTTCGTTTCCGTAACAAGCTTGGCTCCGGTCTGGCCGTGGGAGAGGTCTCAAGATGATGGTCAGCGATGGAAAATAGTAGATTCTTTCTACCCACAGGCAGTCGTGTGTATATACAGACTCCTGGCAAAGTTTGTGGTCAGCTGTCGTCAAGCAAGGGACAATTATTGAGCGTCTCTTGAGACCGTGTTGAAGTTTTGTCATCGGCTGATCTCATGGAAGGGAGCATATCCGACCCCCCCCCCCCCCCCCCCCCCACACACACACACACACACACACACACACACACACACTGCTGAATGCTACGATCGACCCGTCTCGTTGTACACAACACCGCCCCCCTGGCCCTCTTGATCAGAGTGCTGTGAGGCGTGTGGTTGACGGGTGGTGGTTAACAAGCACTCGTTACCATCCTTGTTGACCCGAATTGTCTTAGGGTTGTTGTGACGGGTTGTTTGACTGCACGGAAGATGTTTTTTTTTCTTTTTTCAAACGTGTCTTTAAACAGTCGTGAGCTTTTATCAATTGGTGCATGTCACACGCCCACTAGGGCCTGCTACTTTTACTTTTGAATTTCCAGTGACCTTTGTTGAATCTTGCTCATTTGACTGGAGGAGATTAGCTAATCGAGTTTCACAAGGTTGTAGCGATGATACGTTCTCAGGGTAAGCGGTTGCATAATCGGCTTACACAGGCTGGTACGGGTCACATATTTTACATCAGATCAGGCCAAGAGACCATGCTGAACTGTACAACAGATCAGGCCAAGAGACCATGCTCAACTGTACAACAGATCAGGCCAAGAGACCATGCTGAACTGTACAACTGATCAGGCCAAGAGACCATACTGAGCTGTACAACAGATCAGGCCAAGAGACCATGCTCAACTGTACAACAGATCAGGCCAAGAGACCATGCTCAACTGTACAACAGATCAGGCCAAGAGACCATGCTGAACTGTACAACTGATCAGGCCAAGAGACCATGCTGAACTGTACAACAGATCAGGCTAAGAGACCATGCTGAGCTGTACAGCAGATCAGGCCAAGAGACCATGCTGAACTGTACAGCAGATCAGGCCAAGAGACCACGCTGAACTGTACAACAGATCAGGCCAAGAGACCACGCTGAACTGTACAACAGATCAGGCCAAGAGACCATGCTGAACTGTACAACAGATCAGGCCAAGAGACCACGTTACAAGCTAATGACCTGTGACAAGCTGAACAGCTGGTGTCACTTAGACTACATGTTACAAGCACGGAACCTTTCTTCACAAGCAGAAGGGTTTTCTCACAATCAGGACAGCTGGTTTCACTCGTGTAACACGTTACAAGCACGGAACCCTTCACAACAGGCACGATGCGTCTGGTGCATCATGTGTTACAAGCACAGAACTCTTCGTTGCAGGCATAATAGTAGTCGTTCCTCATGATTGAGCAAGCAGGTGGGTTACCATGAGCACAAGTGTCGGTAACTGTTGTACGTGGGCCCCGCAACCACAGCAACACCTGCCCCCCTCACCTGTGTATGTACGTGGTTGCACCTGCCCCCCTCACCTGTGTATGTACGTGGTTGTACCTGCCCCCCTCACCTGTGTCTGTACGTGGTTGCACCTGCCCCCCTCACCTGTGTATGTACGTGGTTGTAGGTGATGTGGCCGTGTGTACGTATTTGTTGGTCTGGTGGTGTAAGAACTTGTGCCGTCTCTCTCTTCTTGTTTTTTCTGTATGTCATTGTTCTTCTGTTTTTGCTGATCTGGTTAATAATGTAGTGTGTGTGTGTGTGTGTGTGTGTGTGTGTGTGTTTGTATCTCTTTTCCCCGTGTTTCTCTATGTCGGTTGATTTCTGTTTTTGCGAAGATTTAGTTACGAACAGATAGTGATTCTTATGTGTTTGTGTTTAAGTACGTCTGGGATTTATTTTTTTGTGTGTGTGACTG
>NC_092279.1:28291337-28298837 GCF_036320965.1 Panulirus ornatus
GGTGGAGAGGACAGGTGGATCTAGAATCACTTCTAGGGAGCCACATAAACAGCACGAACGATGAAGGAAAACAAAAGTGTAAAGAAAAAAAAAGAAAAGGCCACTCCGGCGTACCAAGTAAAGGAGGGAAGCGAAGGAACTCAGAAGAGGGAACTGTGAAAATTGAAGAGGAACCAGTTGGGCGTCGAGAGGCCGTTACTGACCGTCTCGATGAAGAACGACAGCGCCCGCCATGAGGACCATAACAAGGGCAGCCAGGTAGGGAGGTGCACGGTGTGGGGAGGGCACCAGTACTGGGACGGGCTAGGCTCTAATGCGCCGGATAAATTTTAATACGTCGAGGGTTGTGGCTGTGTGGGAGAGACCGGCTCTTTACGGCAGAGATGCGGCTCGGTTTACGACAACTGTCCGGTCACTCCGGCGAACATTTTCCCGGCATTTTCCACAGTTATGCAAATGACGACCCAAGTTTACCTCAGGTTGGAGTAGCGGAGGTGAGGCTGTTATGTCTTGTGCCATACTCGTGTTGATGGCAACTTATATCAGTTTCTTTGCCATAGGATTATGGAATTATGAATTATTCGCGACACTTGTTTACATTCCCCATATGTAACGGATATACAAGTAGTTATTTGCTGTCAGTTCTCTGATTGGTTGACGTACTTGGAAATACATTACAAACTATGGTTGGCGGGTTGACTGCGTCATTGTGCGTGACGCCATACACGTCCAACGCTATTGACGTCATTTCCCCATACCCTTCCCCCTCAAATATAGAAAAAGAAAGAAAGAAAAAAAAAACTTATTCGATCCGCTGCTAATAATAGCCACCAACAAATCCTACTCCTGTTGACTTCCTTCACCTGGTAAACAGACAACACACAGTTCCCAGCCAACCAGAGCGTAATGACAGGTAGTCGTCCAACGTCGTGAAAGTGTCATTTTCAATCAGGCAGTCGGTATGTGTGAGAATATTAAGACAATCGTTTACCTGTCGCTGGCTAGGTATGCTGTGCAACCGTGAATTCATCCATTGATTTGTGTTTGCTGGTATTTCCTTATGTACGGAAATATAGGTAGCATGGGTTGAATGGCTGTAAACAAAAGAGTTGTGATGGTGCAGTCTCAGGTACGGTTAGACGTAACAAGTGGTGTGCCACAGGGATCACTCTTTGGACCTGCTTCTCTTTCTCGTATCTGTTAATGATGTCGATTACTGGCACAATTGTCAGATATCGAAAAATCTCCGACGACAATAACTTGAAAAATAAATCTACGAGAGAAATGGAATATATGCAACTTCAGGCTAGCATGAGAAATGTTAGATTTGGCCCACAGATTGCACCTGCATTTGGAAATAGATAATTGCAAAGCTCTAACATATCGGTAGCAACAATGAGAAGGTGAGCTACGGTATGAATTTTGTTAAGTTACGAAAGGTAGATGAAGAGATACACTAAACTGTGAGTTTCTGATATCTTCCGCCATCACACACGGCCTCGAAAGAACTCAGTGGTCTTTTGCTCTTTGAATTCATTTATAGTCCTCTTTATTAAGAGTTCTTTATCATTAAGTTTGCAAACAATTTCACGTTTATAGTCAAGCTAGCTAATGAATTTGTAATTTTCTTCCAGTGAATTCACAACTGTAGCGGATATTATTGAGATGGAACAACACTTTTTGTCCCTGTCTGGCTATGAGTGCCACTCTTTACGGCCAGGCGAAAAAGGAGTTGCAATAGCATCAGGCCATTGGCTTCTTCCGAGGTTGAGAGAGCTGAGGAACTCATAGATGGGTGTGTTAAAGAGTGAGAATCCAAGATTCAGACTTTTCTTGTAATGAAGGAGTCACTCGTGGACTTGAAGCGACGTATTCCGAAGCGTAACCCTGGTGTTCCATTAGATTCGTCTGCCCATTATCTTGTATGTTTACATTGTCAGTAGGTATCTGGTACTACTTATGGTGTAAATACTGCTGAGGATTTTATCTTGAACAATGTTTTCATGGAACAACACATCAGCATTCTGATGACATCAAACTTAGCATTGTTGATGTGGGCAGTATGCTAGCATTCTCTCTCTCTCTCTCTCTCTCTCTCTCTCTCTCTCTCTCTCTCTCTCTCTCTCTCTCTCTCTCTCTCTCTCTCTCTCTCTCTCTCTCTCTCTCATATTGCCTGTAAAATCTCGATGTTAAAATCCATCCTTCCGAGGAATAGTTCAACGCCGGCGCTGCATTTGCTGTTCAGTAGTAGCCGTACTGGCTGGCTAGACATTATCCACAGTTCGTGGTGTCCAAAGGTTAACCTTTCTCACGTTTTCTGTCAAGGAGGTTGGGGGGCACCGTGTCCTGTGTGTGTATCTACCGTGTTCGTGTTCTTGGTCATCCTGATGTTTGTTGCACTTGCAGTGTAGAAGGGAAGGCCAGTCTGTGTATTGATCACCGTGGCAGCTCGCGTGCTTCGTGGGCAGTGGACATGGCCAAGACTGCAGGCAGACTCCTTCAGCCCAGTGATTACGATGGCCCGACCCTCCCAGCGCCAGGGTAGTGCCCTTGAGCACGACTCTCCCCCCCGACCCTTGGCTATGATAGCCTGGCCTTTAACCTCACCCTTTACGATGTGGTGGAAGGTCTCGCCATCGTGCCCTGGCGGGTGTACCGTGTGCGTGGGGTTCGTACCGTCGTGCTCAAGAAGTTACAGTCATCGAGTGTCGAACATGTGTCGTGCATGGTATGGGAGTATCACAAACATGTGAGCACACACAAGCACACACTCGAGCCTGAAACACAGCCATCCAACATGCAGTATAATGAACCTATACGCAGTATTTTAACTAATTCCTATGCTAAAACACACACACACACACACACACACACACACACACACACACACACACACACCAGCTATTGTTGTGGAGACAAAGCTTAATAAAGAGATAAGATCTCACCTGTTCTGGCCAGAGGAGTACATGATAGTAAAGAAGAAAAGAGAAGGCAAGAGAGAGGAAGGATAAGCCATCTTTGATAAAACATGACCATAAGTTTCAGGACGTAGTGAGTAATTATGGCTCATTCAAGCGATTGGTAAAATGCATAGTCGTTTTGATTTGTATGTGTTCAGGTGGTTTAGCGATCCAGGACACATAGAG
The DNA here is from genome assembly GCF_036320965.1 of Panulirus ornatus. Lineage (NCBI taxonomy): Eukaryota > Metazoa > Arthropoda > Malacostraca > Decapoda > Palinuridae > Panulirus > Panulirus ornatus. The sequence goes on from NC_092279.1 coordinate 28,294,484, forward strand.
GCAAGGATAACAACAGAGGCACAATCAGGACCGTACAAGAGGCGATAACATTCGCACTTCACAGAGATGGTGAAGTGATAACAGTACGATGATTCAGTTATGAATAGATACACTAGGAGGAACTTGGGTTCTTATGGTGACCAGAGAGTCGTGATGACACACGTTCGTACAGTGTCAGCACACATGCTGTGATCACAGACACACACACACACACACACACACACACACACACACACACACACACACACACACACACACACACCATCATTACTAGATCTAATCTTCACACATTAACCTGAATATTAACATAGGATATAACACAATCATTTGGGGGGGAGTGATCATATAATGGGTGCGATAGATTCAGGGGTAAAATGAAAATGTAGGAAGCAGAGATGGAGACAAGAATTGAAAGAGGAGACACCGTCCTGGAAACTCCACAGAGCTTGATAATCTCCATGACAACGTAAATTGGGAACTGGTCCTCTGAAGCCAGGGAGCAGGGTATTATGGTGGTAGTTTCTGTTGACATACACAGTGAAGGAGTAGCAACATGGGTACCTTGTGCCCAAAATACAGAGGAACGTTGTCACGTGGCAAAGTAGCCTCGAGATAAGCTAAGATTTGTAAGGTTATAAGAGAGAGCAAGGAATGGGTGTACCAGAATGTGGAACAAAGAAATGTTTGCAAAGAATGTTGGAGCCAAGGCAGAGGAAACCCAATACTTTCCCATGGATTCATGAGGAGTTAATTGCCAGTTAAAATTGGAGTTGAGTACGTTCAGGGATTCAGAGTGAGGAGCTGTAGAGGATGATGTAATGATATGTGAGGAACTAAATGACAAATACAAAAATGCTTCCTTAATGGAAGGCAGTATAGCCCACTAACACCAATCAGATGCAATAGCAAGGGGGTCTTAGAAAGCTCTGATATATATATATATATATATATATATATATATATATATATATATATATATATATTGAAAAGGATCACAATTTTGCGCGTGATCAAGATATTCCTATGAGTCCACGGGGAAAATGAAACACGAAAAGTTCCCAAGTGCACTTTCGTGTAATAATCACATCATCAGGGGAGACACAAGAGAGAAATATAACAGTCAGTTGATATACATCGAAAAGACGAAGCTAGGACTCTTCGTCTCTTCGATGTATATCAACTGACTGTTATATTTCTCTCTTGTGTCTCCCCTGATGATGTGATTATTACACGAAAGTGCACTTGGGAACTTTTCGTGTTTCATTTTCCCCGTGGACTCATAGGAATATATATATATATATATATATATATATATATATATATATATATATATATATATATATATATATATATATATATATATATAAGAAATTCCTTGACAGAACACTATAGGATCTTGACCAGACCAAAACTCGTATTCCTGATGAAATTTCACCACAAGCGTTTAAGATGTTTGCATCTGCATTAAGTAAACCACTGTGGTTCTTTATCTTGCCTGCTACAGAGCTCCCTCTCTCTCTCTCGTAGAACTGTAAGAGGTTCGTTAAACATGGCTTCCCTGTTCCCTGAGACCGTGTTGTCTTTCGGTGAGGGAGTTTCTCCTCTGGAGGAAGTCATCAGTTTGCTTCATGATTATTTTTTTTCTAACAGTTTTTTAGCCGCGACACTCGCCAGGGAGATGGGTCTGTAGTTGAACGACCCCCTCCGTGCTCCTGTATTATAACTTAGGTACGATGTTTGCCCTCCCCACCACTACTACCCTGGCACTTCACCTTTCTCCAACGACGTCTTTTTGATCACATTACAAATTTCTAAGCTTGTGAGTGCCTGGGCTTATGGGTGCCTCAGCTTGTGAGTGTCACTGGTTGTGGATGCCTGGGCTTGTGAGTGCTACTGGTTGTGGATGCCTGGGCTTGTGAGTGCTACTGGTTGTGGATGCCTGGGCTTGTGAGTGCTACTGGTTGTGGATGCCTGGGCTTGTGGGTGCCACTGGTTGTGGATGCCTGGGCTTGTGAGTGCCACTGGTTGTGGATGCCTGGGCTTGTGAGTGCCACTGGTTGTGGATGCCTGGGCTTGTGAGTGCCACTGGTTGTGGATGCCTGGGCTTGTGAGTGCCACTGGTTGTGGATGCCTGGGCTTGTGAGTGCCTCTGGTTGTGGATGCCTGGGCTTGTGAGTGCCTCTGGTTGTGGATGCCTGGGCTTGTGAGTGCCACTGGTTGTGGATGCCTGGGCTTGTGAGTGCCACTGGTTGTGGATGCCTGAGTAATTTAAGTGCTTCAGATTATGAGTGCCTCAGCTTGTGAGTGCCTCAGCTTGTGAGGGCCTCAGCATATAACGCGGAGCGGGTCAAGGGGAACTCGTATGTGTGTAGGTAATTCCAGTTAGAATGCGAGCTTGAGCTGGGGACTTTAAAGCTGATCAGCCTTGTGCAGGAAAAATTAGCGCCGGTCAGCTTGTGCTGGAGACATTAAAGCTGAACAGCTTGTGCTGGAGACATTAAAGCTGAACAGCTTGTGCTAGAGACTTTAAGGCTTTTCAGCTTGTGTTGGAGACGTTAAAGCTAACCAGTTTGTGTTGGAGACATTAAAGCTAACCAGTTTGTGTTGGAGACATTAAAGCTGATCAGCTTGTGCTGGAGACGTTAAAGCTGCACCGCTGCATAACCCAGCGACGTCCTGGCGCCAGCTGGCGCCCGATCTCTCTCTCTCTCTCTCTCTCTCTCTCTCTCTCTCTCTCTCTCTCTCTCTCTCTCTCTCTCGCACACTGGACGATTCAAGAAGACCTTCCGTACGTGGACGTCCACGTACCTGACGGTCTCCGTACGTGGACGTCCACGTACTGACGGTCTCCGTTCGTGGACGTCCACGTACTGACGGTCTCCGTTCGTGGACGTCCACGTACTGACGGTCTCCATACGTGGCCGTCCACGTAAAGACGGTCTCCGTACGTGGACGTCCACTTACCTGACGGTCTCCGTACGTGGAGGTGTACGTGCATGACGACGCACGTGTAGGATACGTCCGTCGCAGAGTGCGTCTCCTGCTTGAGTGAGGACACGAACCCCGCCTGCACCTCAGCTGTGGCGACCCGCACGCAGGTCATGGAGGTGGGGACCCGCTGCCCTCTTCATCGTAATGGCTGGCGCTCGGCCGGATGTGCCAGCTTAATGGAAGAATGTTAACGGCTCTGCCATTCGCGTCTGCTTCGACAACTGCTCCTCCTCCTCCTCCCCCCCTTCATGGCTCCATGGCTGGCCAGAAAACTTCCAACAATCTCCAGTGCTGGACCACCGCCAAGAACGTCACAGTGAACCATGCCCCGGAGGGGGCCATAGTTATGCACATCCACCAAGCTTTCCTGCGTCACCCTGGACGATAAACTGTGCTGGAAGGAACGCGTGTGCGCCATCAACATATCCTGGATCCAGCGAGCGTCGTCTCTGTACATTCTCCGTTGACTTGAGACACTTGAACTGCCTGTGTCGGATGTGAGGACGATCGACACGTCTTCCAATCATCCCAAACTGATCTGTCCCACTTTTTTCCCGTCCAACACACACACAGTAGAGGCCGCTGGGAAAGGCACTGGGAAGGGCATGCAAGCTCATCCAAGGCTCCTCTTACGTCAACATGTCAGGTGGTGCTCAGTTCATCGCTCCTCCCAACTCTCTCCATCCATAAAATGACCTCTTCTGGTAGCTCGGGAAGATATGAATGTATCATCCTCGGCACCCTCGCCTTCTGCCACTTGAGATCCCTCGTTCCCTTGTTGCAGGTTCCGCCCCACAGTCGCATCAAGTCTGCCAGAACTCGTCCAGACTGCTACATTGTGAATATCGTCAGTAATCAGTAGACAGTCACTACACCATATGTAAACACTTTCAACCCACCCATTTTCTCCCTAGCTTCAGTGCCCGTATCATGTGTATTTTCAATGGACATTTTCAACCTTTGGTTCCATCTGAGTCAATGAACTGGTATTATTAATATTATTATTATTATTATTTATTTATTTATTTTGCTTTGTCGCTGTCTCCCGCGTTTGCGAGGTAGCGCAAGGAAACAGACGAAAGAAATGGCCCAACCCACCCCCATACACATGTATATACATACACGTCCACACACGCAAATATACATACACGTCCACACACGCAAATATACACACACGTCCACACACGCAAATATACATACCCATACATCTCAATGTACACATATATATACACACACAGACACATACATATATACACATGCACACAATTCACACTGTCTGCCTTTATTCATTGCCATCGCCACCTCGCCACACATGGAATAACATCCCCCTCCCCCTCGTGTGTGCGAGGTAGCGCTAGGAAAA
>NC_092279.1:28311337-28348837 GCF_036320965.1 Panulirus ornatus
ACATGGTCTATACCTGTATATACATGTGACATGGTCTATACCTGTATATACATGTGACATGGTCTATACCTGTATATACATGTGACATGGTCTATACCTGTATATATTTGTAACATGGTCTGTACTTGTATATACATGACATGGTCTATACCTGTATATACATGTGACATGGTCTGTACCTGTATATACATGTGACATGGTCTATACCTGCATATACATGTAACATGGTCTATACCTGTATATACATGTGACATGGTCTGTACCTGTATATACATGTGACATGGTCTATACCTGTATATACATGTGACATGGTCTATACCTGTATATACATGTGACATTGTCTATACCTGTATATACATGTGACATGATATATACATGTAACATGGTCTATACCTGTATGTACATGTGACATGGTCTGTACCTGTATATACATGTGACATGGTCTATACCTGTATATACATGTGACATGGTCTGTACCTGTATATGCATGTGACATGGTCTATACCTGTATATACATGTGACATGATATATACCTGTATATACAATATGACATGATCTGTACATGTGACATGGTCTCTACCTGTATATACATGTGACATGGTCTCTACCTGTATATACATGTGACATGATCTGTACCTGTATATACATGTGACATGGTCTATACCTTTATATACATGTGACATGATTTGTACCTGTATATACATGTGACATGATCTGTACCTATATATAAATGTGATATGGTCTATACCTGTATATACATGTGACATGGTCTATACCTGTGTATACATGTGACATGGTCTATACCTTACATAGATGTGACGGTCTGTACCTGTATGTACATGTGACATGGTCTATACCTGTATATACATGTGACATGGTCTATATCTGTATATACATGTAACATGATCTATACCTGTATATACATGTGACATGATCTGTACCTGTATATACATGTGACATGGTCTATACCTGTATATACATGTGACATGGTCTATACCTGTATATACATGTGACATGGTCTCTACCTGTATATACATGTGACATGGTCTATACCTGTATATACATGTGACATGGTCTCTACCTGTATATACATGTGACATGATCTGTACCTGTATATACATGTGACATGGTCTCTACCTGTATATACATGTGACATGGTCTATACCTGTATATACATGTGACGTGATTGCATGTTGTCTCCTGGGTTCTGGTGTGAAAGGTAAGGTGTGTATAGTTAGTTGTGTATGCCTTTGAAATGCTCTGTATTGGATGTGTATATCGTACTTATTGAAAGGTGCTTCGAGACATGTGAAGTTTGCGTCTTCCATGAAGCAGAACCATATATTAATGTGTGTAACTGGCCATAATGGGAACAAGGTGAAGAGGGAGACCAAATTGGAGGTGGAAGGATGGAGTGAAAAAGATTTTGAGTGATCGTGGCCTGAACATACAGGAGGGTGAGGGACGTGCAAGAAATAGAGTGAATTAGAACTATTATGATATAATATGGTATTATATATATTTTTTTTTTTTTTTTATACTTTGTCGCTGTCTCCCGCGTTTGCGAGGTAGCGAAGGAAACAGACGAAAGAAATGGCCCAACCCCCCCCCCCCCCATACATATGTATATACATACGTCCACACACGCAAATATACATACCTACACAGCTTTCCATGGTTTGCCCCAGACGCTTCACATGCCTTGATTCAATCCACTGACAGCACGTCAGCCCCGGTATACCACATCGCTCCAATTCACTCTATTCCTTGCCCTCCGTTCACCCTCCTGCATGTTCAGGCCCCGATCATACAAAATCTTTTTCACTCCATCTTTCCACCTCCAATTTGGTCTCCCTCTTCTCCTTGTTCCCTCCACCTCCGACACATATATCCTCTTGGTCAATCTTTCCTCACTCATCCTCTCCATGTGCCCAAACCACTTCAAAACACCCTCTTCTGCTCTCTCAACCACGCTCTTTTTATCTCCACACATCTCTCTTACTCTTACGTTACTCACTCGATCAAACCACCTCACACCACACATTGTCCTCAAACATCTCATTTCCAGCACATCCATCCTCCTGCGCACAACTCTATCCATAGCCCACGCCTCGCAACCATACAACATTGTTGGAACCACTATTCCTTCAAACATACCCATTTTTGCTTTCCGAGATAATGTTCTCGACTTCCACACATTCTTCAAGGCCCCCAGAATTTTCGCCCCCTCCCCCACCCTACGATCCACTTCCGCTTCCATGGTTCCATCCGCTGCCAGATCCACTCCCAGATATCTAAAACACTTCACTTCCTCCAGTTTTTCTCCATTCAAACTCACCTCCCAATTGACTTGACCCTCAACCCTACTGTACCTAATAACCTTGCTCTTATTCACATTTACTCTTAACTTTCTTCTTCCACACACTTTACCAAACTCAGTCACCAGCTTCTGCAGTTTCACACATGAATCAGCCACCAGCGCTGTGTCATCAGCGAACAACAACTGACTCACTTCCCAAGCTCTCTCATCCCCAACAGACTTCATACTTGCCCCTCTTTCCAAAACTCTTGCATTTACCTCCCTAACAACCCCATCCATAAACAAATTAAACAACCATGGAGACATCACACACCCCTGCCGCAAACCTACATTCACTGAGAACCAATCACTTTCCTCTCTTCCTACACGTACACATGCCTTACATCCTCGATAAAAACTTTTCACTGCTTCTAACAACTTTCCTCCCACACCATATATATATATATATATATATATATATATATATATATATATATATATATATATATATATATAGGTGAGAACAATGGAAGTAAGGGGAGTGGGGGAGGAATGGGATGTATTTAGGGAATCAGTGATGGATTGCGCAAAAGATGCTTGTGGCATGAGAAGAGTGGGAGGTTGGCTGTTCAGAAAGGGTAGTGAGTGGTGGGATGAAGAAGTAAGAGTATTAGTGAAAGAGAAGAGAGAGGCATTTGGACGATTTTTGCAGGGAAAAAATGCAATTGAGTGGGAGAAGTATAAAAGAAAGAGACAGGAGGTCAAGAGAAAGGTGCAAGAGGTGAAAAAAAGGGCAAATGAGAGTTGGGGTGAGAGACTATCAGTAAATTTTAGGGAGAATAAAAAGATGTTCTGGAAGGAGGTAAATAGGGTGCGTAAGACAAGGGAGCAAATGGGAACTTCAGTGAAGGGCGTAAATGGGGAGGTGATAACAAGTAGTGGTGATGTGAGAAGGAGATGGAATGAGTATTTTGAAGGTTTGTTGAATGTGTCTGATGACAGAGTGGCAGATATAGGGTGTTTGGGTCGAGGTGGTGTGCAAAGTGAGAGGGTTAGGGAAAATGATTTGGTAAACAGAGAAGAGGTAGTAAAAGCTTTGCGGAAGATGAAAGCCGGCAAGGCAGCAGGTTTGGATGGTATTGCAGTGGAATTTATTAAAAAAGGGGGTGACTGTATTGTTGACTGGTTGGTAAGGTTATTTAATGTATGTATGACTCATGGTGAGGTGCCTGAGGATTGGCGGAATGCGTGCATAGTGCCATTGTACAAAGGCAAAGGGGATAAGAGTGAGTGCTCAAATTACAGAGGTATAAGTTTGTTGAGTATTCCTGGTAAATTATATGGGAGGGTATTGATTGAGAGGGTGAAGGCATGTACAGAGCATCAGATTGGGGAAGAGCAGTGCGGTTTCAGAAGTGGTAGAGGATGTGTGGATCAGGTGTTTGCTTTGAAGAATGTATGTGAGAAATACTTAGAAAAGCAAATGGATTTGTATGTAGCATTTATATATATATATATATATATATATATATATATATATATATATATATATATATATATATATATATATATATATATATATATTACCTGGCGGCGGAAATGGATGAAGGCAGCATGTATGAATATGTACATGTGTATATATATATGTATATGTCTGCGTATGTATATGTATGCATACGTTGAAATGTATAGGTATGTATGTGTGCGTGTGTGGGCGTTTATGTCTATACATGTGTATGTGGGTGGGTTGGGCCATTCTTTCGACTGTTTCCTTGCGCTACCTCGCTGACGCGAGAGACAACGACAAACTATAATATATATATATATATATATATATATATATATATATATATATATATATATATATATATATATATATATATATATTCATACATATTCGCCATTTCCCGCGTTAGCGAGGTAGCGTTAAGAACAGAGGACTGAGCCCGGGAGGGAATATCCTCACTTGGCCCCCTTCTCTATAGATAGATAGATAGATAGATAGATAGATAGATAGATAGAAAATTTCTCTCTCGGGATCTTATTGTGCTAAAGGTAAAATATAATTGATGGTGTGGATGAGGATGGCATGCAGGGATTTTTCGCTTCTGCCTTTTGGCTTCAGGGCCAAGCGACCCCCGTGAGCGAAATGTGCAGCTTAAACTTGGGCAAGCGGCCAGCTAAGCTGTCAGAAAGCTTATGTCTAAAATATCTGCTTGTTTGTCGCCACAGTGAAGTGTCCTGAACACGTGCCGCGAGGAGGGAGGAAAAAAAAAAAGAAATTATGATTATTATTATTATTAAACAGTTTAGTTAAGCTGTGTTTCTCGACTAATTCTTCCACGTGTTTGGCATTTACCAGCATGGAGACTATCCCTGGCGCCGAGAGAGAGAGAGAGAGAGAGAGAGAGAGAGAGAGAGAGAGAGAGAGAGAGAGAGAGAGAGAGAGAGCTACGGGGTGAAAGGTATTGTGATATTGTGAAAGTGATCGGGGCTGGTGCGCAAAATACGTTCGTGATTGCCATTCGTGAATATTGTATGTGTGTGTGTGTGTGTGTGTGTGTGTGTGTGTGTGTGTGTGTTACTTGTGAAATTATCTGTATATACTGTAATGAGAAGGAGTTTTACTTGCACCCACGGGGCCCTTTCTCTTGACCATTCTCTACCATCGTACGATCTGTTAAACAACTCTGTGATGTCTTCACTGACCATCATTTTCTTCCATTCCTCCACCATTCTTACAATATATAGAATATACTTTTTTATATCTTTTTTTAACTAGTCCCTTGTTTGATTTCGTGGTTTGTGCTTCGATTGTTCCATCCTTACATCCTCCAATGATTTGATCTTTGTCTTCATCATCAGTCTGGTTTAAACTCTTTAAAGGTTATGATCAGATCACCCCTAACTCTTCTCTCATCAATGTGGACAAATGTAAGGCTTTTAACCTATCCCTGGTACTCATTTCTCTTACATTTGGAACCATCTATCTATTAACTCTCTGTACTTCTTTAAGTGCGGTGACCAAGCTTATTTCTGTTTTGGCCTAATGTTGAATATGCACGGCTTGTTTGATATTCCCTTATCCATGTCCTTGATGAATGCTGTTCCAATATTTGCCAGCAGACAGTATGTTTGCTATTCTCTAAATGTAGAACTCTGGCGACAGGTTAGGAGCGATGTCGACTCCCATGTCTCTTCTCACGTATAGATTCCTGCAGCTTATGGCCTTCCAGATAGTATTCATATTGAGGTGTTCTTGTGTCTACGTTGCTATACATCAGCCACGTACCAGACCAACATTCGAGTCTGTCTTAGGTCCCCGTGTAAGTTAATGCAATGCTCCTCGCTTTTCACTATACCTTTAATTGCCTTTGCATCATCTGCGAACCTATTCTAGTAGGGGTTCGCACTTTCTTGGTCCTAGATTAAGAAGACCAGCGGTCTCAGAGCAGAACCTTGCGGAACTCCACTTGATAACCTCAGTCCTTTGTTCCCTACCACTAGAATAGTCTTCATCCGTCGCAGGAGTCTCTCTCCCCTTATCCCTGTCTGGTGTTTCAGCTTCTTACTCCCCCCTCCTATGCGTCAGTGTCAAATGCTTTCTGGCAGTCCAAATACAAACTATCTACCCACCTATTCCTTTTGTGCAAGGCAGAGCTTACTCTCGTAGAAATGGAAGAGCCAAGTTACACATGACCTCCTTAGTATGTGTGTGTGTGTGTGTGTGTGTGTGTGTGTGTGTGTGTGCTGGTTATATTATATTGGTGTGTTGTCACCTCAGCAATATCACTTACCGGTATGTCGGTCCCCTGTCATTGCTGTTTACATTCTTCCCACTGAGCGGGGAGTTCTTGCTCAGATGGTGGCTGCGGTCCAGGGATGGTTCTTTGAATGAATATGTAACTCCATGAAAAGCTAATTTTCCGGCACTTACCCTTACCCGAAATGCTCTTGTATCCGGAATTTCCAATAACTCTCAACACTTAGTGTGTGTTGTGATCACTGGTAACTCCGCCGTGTTACTGAGCAAGTATTTTTGTGCCCGCGCGCTCTCAAGGTCTCTCTTGAGATTTCGGCCCATAATATTGGTTCCTGACGTTCAGTTCAAACATCTTTTGTGTTGTATATTAATGTCATTCTCTCGCTAAAGTCTCAGAATAATCATGATAATTGTAATTCTCTCATTAAAGTCCCAGAATAATATCATAATGATTGTAATTCTGTCATTAAAGTCTCAGAATATCATAATAATTATAATTCCCTCATTAAAGTCCCAGAATAATATCATAATAATTGTAATTCCCTCATTAAAGTCCCAGAATAATATCATAATAATTGTCATTCTCTCATTAAAGTCTCAGAATAATATCATAATAATTGTAATTCCCTCATTAAAGTCCCAGAATAATATCATAATAATTGTCATTCTCTCATTAAAGTCCCAGAATAATATCATAATAACTGTAATTCCCTCATTAAAGTCCCAGAATAATATCATAATAATTGTCATTCTCTCATTAAAGTCCCAGAATAATATCATAATAACTGTAATTCCCTCATTAAAGTCCCAGAATAATATCATAATAATTGTCATTCTCTCATTAAAGTCCCAGAATAATCATATTAATTGTCATTCTCTCACTAAAGTCCCAGAATGATATGATAATATCAGTAGAATCACAGATGAAACCATTATTGCTTTATACCTGATGTGACACAGTGTAATTGACAACATTCTTCCTTTTGCTGCTGTGTTAAGACGAGAATATGATGTATGTCATTATATTTTCTGTATTCACTGTAGAGGTAATGTGTGGTGAGGCTTTTTATCTCTTCTTTCTTTTTAGCTTCCTGTATGGCAGTTATGTACATTATGTATTTACGTCTTGCACGAGTATATGTATGACCTGTAGCTTCGTTGTAATGTTGAGTGCATTGTGTATACGTATATTGTGTACATGCTGTCTACATAATTGTGTATTGTGAATATTGTACATGCTGTCTATATAACTGTGTATTATTGTGTATAGTGTACATGCTGTCTACATAATTGTGTATTGTGAATATTGTACATGCTGTCTATATAACTGTGTATTATTGTGTATAGTGTACATGCTGTCTACATAATTGTGTATTATTGTGTATAGTGTACATGCTGTCTACATACATAACTGTGTATAATTGTGTATAGTGTACGTTCTGTCTGCATAATTGTGTATTGTGAATATTGTACATGCTGTCTACATAATTGTGTATTATTGTGTATATTGTACATGCTGTCTACATAACTGTGTTTTATTGTGTATAGTGTACATGCTGTCTACATAATTGTGTATTGTGAATATTGTACATGCTGTCTACATAACTGTGTATTATTGTGTATAGTGTACATGCTGTTTACATACATAACTGTGTATAATTGTGTATAGTGTACGTTCTGTCTGCATAACTCTGTACTATTGTGTATTGTTTACATGCTGTCTACATAACTGTGCATTACCGTGTATAGTGTACATATTGTCTACATAACTTTGTGTTATTGTGTATAATGTACATGCTGTCTGCATAACTATGTATTATCGTGTGTAGTGTACATACTGTCTACATAACTGTGTATCACTGTGTATATTGAACATGCTTTCTACACAATTGTGTATAGTTTACATACTTTCTACAAAACTGTGATAGTGTATATGCTTTCTACATAACTGTGTATAGTGTAAATGCACTGTCCTTTACTGTTCGTTGTGTATATTGTGTATGTTGTCTCCATAGCTAATGTTGTACAGTGTACATGTTGTCTTCATCAAATATGTATTATTGTGTGTATGTGTATATGCTGCATACATTACTGTATTATTGTGTTTCGTACACATCCTACATAATTGTTGTTTATGTATTAGACAGAGTCTTTACATATGTATATGAGTTTGAATAGCGAAAATTTGGAGGAAGTGAAATGTTTTAAATACCTGGGAGTATAGTAGAAAAAGGCACTCTCGTCTGTCTGTGTGCCTGTCTGTCTGTCCTTTGGCTACACAGCGAGGAAGTTTCCGGACGCAAGAGAACTATCCTCCGTACTCTGTTGTAAACACATCGAGGAACTGGGGGGAAAAAAGACGCACACACAACACCTAACCTTCATACACATATACTAATGATTTACCCATTTTCTTGACGAGAACTTAAATGGTGAAGGGAATAAAGTTGGTCATGAGATATTGAGTGTTGACACCGGTTCTGCGATAGTGGGTAACACTATACCCTCGAATAGATACAGTTAGATTGATAACATATACAGTGTCTCGCCAGTTTAAGGTATGCTTCTCAGACTACACCTTCTTGTGTGACTCTGTTGCTGCCAGCGAGGAGGTGGAGGGCTGAGGTGGTCGTGTACTGGCTCCTCCCATTAACCCAGCTGACTCCAGGATCATCCCGCCTCCTCCCTACACTTGAAGCAGTCCGCTAACTACGTAATAGGTTGTTGACAACAGTCGTCCAGGGTGGTACGACCGTCATGATTGTGGTGCGTTGGTGGCCGGCAGCCATCTCACACTCTCCATGTCAGGATTGCTGGTCTTACTTTCTGTCTCATCAAAACGGAACTACCGGGCTCGTCCCGCTATCTTCTACACACACACACACACCACACACCTGCGTACTCAAACCTCACATATTTTCTTGGCATACGTTTTCTTGCCATTTGCTGTCAGCATAATCGTTTTTACATACAATCATCATAGAATCCGACAAACCTGTGGCCCCTTAGTCCCCGGCATTAAGTGGTGGTTGCTGAATCTCCAGGTTCCCGCCTGACTCTACTGCCAATGAGAGGGAGGGCTCTGACAGTGGTAGTACCGGCCCCTCCCACGACCTCTCCCTCTCTCTCTGACAGACTTGCCTCTTTTTCTATTCCCTGTACTGACATCTGTGGTTCCTTTAGTAACCTCTCTTCTGTAGAACACCATCGGTCTCGTACCTCTCCTGATATATTACCTCTAGGATTTTTATGTTACCTGAGACGGCACGGGCAGCTGAGGCCCTAACCAAGGTCATCCCATTAACGATATATATATATATATATATATATATATATATATATATATATATATATATATATATATATATTTTTTATTTTTTTTTTTATTTTATTATACTTTGTCGCTGTCTCCCGCGTTTGCGAGGTAGCGCAAGGAAACAGACGAAAGAAATGGCCCAACCCCCCCCCCATACACATGTATATACATACGTCCACACACGCAAATATACACACCTACACAGCTTTCCATGGTTTACCCCAGACGCTTCACATGCCTTGATTCAATCCACTGACAGCACGTCAACCCCGGTATACCACATCGATCCAATTCACTCTATTCCTTGCCCGCCTTTCACCCTCCTGCATGTTCAGGCCCCGATCACTCAAAATCTTTTTCACTCCATCTTTCCACCTCCACTTTGGTCTCCCACTTCTCCTCGTTCCCTCCACCTCCGACACATATATCCTCTTGGTCAATCTTTCCTCACTCATTCTCTCCATGTGCCCAAACCATTTCAAAACACCCTCTTCTGCTCTCTCAACCACGCTCTTTTTATTTCCACACATCTCTCTTACCCTTACGTTACTTACTCGATCAAACCACCTCACACCACATATTGTCCTCAAACATCTCATTTCCAGCACATCCACCCTCCTGCGCACAACTCTATCCATAGCCCACGCCTCGCAACCATACAACATTGTTGGAACCACTATTCCTTCAAAACATACCCATTTTTGCTTTCCGAGATGATGATTTCGACTTCCACACACACACACACACACACACACACACACACACACACACATATATATATATATATATATATATATATATATATATATATATATATGTGTGTGTGTGTGTGTGTGTGTACCCTTTTCTGAGCCAGGTACCCATTTTATCGATCAACCCCCTAGGGGTGGATGAACAACTGGGTTGACTGTGGACTGACTGTCGCAACCAGGATTCGAACCTATGCGCTCGACCTTGGGCGACCTGTAAATGCGGAACGCAACCGCTACACCAGTTATTTAATGGTGTTATCATTAGCCTCATTATATATATATATATATATATATATATATATATATATATATATATATATTTATATATATATATATATATATATTTTTTTTTTTTTTCCACACTATTCGCCATTTCCCGCGATAGCGAGGTAGCGTTAAGAACAGAGGACTGGGCCTTTGAGGGAATATCCTCACCTGGCCCTCTTCTCTGTTCCTTCTTTTGGAAAATTAAAAAAAAAAAAAACGAGAAGGGAGGATTTCCAGCCCCCCCCGCTCCCTTCCCTTTTAGTCGCCTTCTACGACACGCAGGGAATACGTGGGAAGTATTCTTTCTCCCCTATCCCCAGGGATAATATATATATATTATATATATATATATATATCCAGCTGTAATCTCCACTCACGATTCCGGTTCAAAAGTGGTGTTTGTGCATATTGCAACATCAATACACCTGTTGCACGCCTCGAGAATCTTAAGAGTCCCCAAACTCTGGTGTTCTCCGGCTCAGGGTCTGTCTCCCACCGACCACATTGTTCGTTTGTTTCGTATATTGCTCTCCTGATTCTACAGATGTTCTGTCCTTCTTCTGCTATGTAGATTTCAGCCGTGTGACTGTGGCATCCTCTCTCGCAGGACCAGATTTTAACGTTCACCATAGGGAATGGTTGCATTCCTCCCATACGGATGGTGGGGGGGAAGTAAGCCCTTACGTGCTCCATTCTCGGTGATCTAGAGCAAATTATCTCCCAGCCTACCCATATACCTGACCGCTGTGACCACTCTTCTCATATTCTGGATCTGTTATTCACCTCTGATCCTTCTAGCTGTAACAATACAATCTCTTCTCCTGCTCGTTTCTATGACCTCAGTCTCATACATGTATCTGTTTTAACGGCACCTCCCCTCCCAACAGAAGGCCCTTCTAAATGTACAAATTGGCACCTCGACAAAGCTGACCGGAATAACTTAACGGAAATTCTTTTCTGACTTTCTGTGGATAAATTACGGTCTCATATGTGGTGATGCTTCTGCCTCCGACGACACACGCCATAGCAGAGGTTATTCTTGCGGGAATGGAAGCATTTATTCCCTCCTGCTTCAAGACTACCTCTTCATCCAGTCCATGGTTCAACCGTTCCTGTTCTGAGGCCATTCAGGCAAGGGATCAGGCATGGCGGACTTGGAAAGCTCATCTTCCTCTGGCTCTCATTTAGCATTTATCACTGCCCTAAATCAATGTCGGTATGTTGTCCATGAGGCAAGGTGATAACCTCTTCCTTGTCATCCATTGAAAGGTCTTTCTGGTCTGTCGTTAACAGCTTCAGTCGCTCTGCCTTTCCTTCAGTTTTCCGCTCTGACGGTACTAAAGCTGTCTCTCTTGTAGGCAAAACAACTCTGGTTCCCGTTTCTCCTCTTAACTCCACCTTGGATGACTCTAACACTCTTTCACCCCCTGATGCTCCTCTGACCAATCCTATGCCCCTTCTTGTAATCTGTTTTCGAACTGTCCGAAAAGCGCTTCTGTCTCCGGACACAAGCGAGGCTTATGGTCCTGATGGCATCCATCCCCGTATCCTGGAGGAATGTGCCGCTGAACTTGCACTTGTGCTTGCTCGTCGTTTACGATTCTGTTTAGATAACAGAACTTCTACTATACAAAGGAGTGATCCGTCCTTGTATGGAGTACTGGCCGCTGTCTCACATCTAGGGTGGTTCTAGCTCAGCATCTTTACTTACGAGAGTTGCGTCGAAAGTGATCCGACTTACAAACTCTCCCGGGTTAACGTGCAAACTTGACCCGCTTATGACATTCGTTGTCGTAAGGTTAAGTTGTACCTTGTAAGGGTAGGTCGTACGTGTTGAATTCTGTTGATCATTTATGCTCGCTCGTTTTCTTTTTTCTTTTCCTTTCGTCTCGTACTATTCTCTTTTCTTTTTTTAAATTAGTTCACTTGTAACTATGAAATGACGAGTGTCAGCAGATGTTGTTTTACTGAAGTAGTTCATGAGTAACGAGCAGATAGACAGGTGTGGTTGTAGACAAATAACTAATAGATCACTAGCTGTGTGTGTGTGTGTGTGTGTGTGTGTGTGTGTGTGTGGCCTCGTGAGCCAGGGGTTGGGTGTCGCAAGGGCCACGTGCCTCATCGTGAGAGTGTATGTGGTCTTACTATTATCTTCAACACCTTCAGAAAGTGTGAAGACATTTCTGGTGGTGGATGTGGCGTGAAATCGACGGTGTTCACGACGGTGGCAGGTGGGTAAGGCCTAAGGCCTCACCAGGCACCCAGCTTGGATGATGGTCAGGGCGGCAAGGGACACACACGCCACGCCACGCCACACGCTGCCTGGGGGAAACTTGCCCCACCCCCTGGCCCCTTCGACCTGCAAGTTTGGGTAGGCCGAGGCTACGGGGGGATGATGGTAAGACGGGCCGCGGAATACTGGGGAGTGTGGCGGAGCTGAGGGGATGATGGGATGAGGCCAGGAAGAGATGGTGGTTAGTATGGGTGATGGGTTGTGTATACGACGGGGAAATGGGTGTATTGATGGGGGTTTGTAATGAAGATGGGAAGGGGAGGGGGAGTTATGTCTGGTTTTATGGTGGTGGGTGTTGGGGGGGTGTGTGGCGTGCCTGTGGCGCAAAGTTTATTGATGAGCTCAAGGTGACGGTGGTGGCCTGCTGCTGCTGTGTTCTGCACACCCCCTCACCATCACCCCCTCCCCTTACCTCCCTCTCCACCTATCCCCTCACCCCACCTCCTCCTCCTCCTCCTCCTCCTCCTCGATTTCATATTGGTGATTTAGAGAGAAGCAGAAGTGGTTGTATAAGGGAATGGGTAGTTTTGTACTGGACGAAGGAGTTGATCATCATTTTAAGCGTTTGTTGAAGGATTTCTGATATACGTGGAGTGGGACGTTGTGCTGTGTGTGTGTGTCTGTGTCTGTGTGTGTGTGTGTGTGTGTGTGTGTGTGTGTGTGTGTGTGTGTGTGTGTATTACTGGCGCCTTGTGTGGAACATCCTCTCCGGGCGCACTGTGTGTGTGTGTATGTGTGTGTGTGTGTGTGTAGTGTGACGTTATCTACGGCTGGTAGGGGGAGGTGAGGGCAGTTCGTTGGGTGGGTTAAGCACTACATTGTTTGTATTGATGGTTTGGCTGGCTGGCTGCGCCTGGCCTGCCAGCCTTGCCATACCTGTCACTCCTCGTGACGGCCTTGGGCCTCCACCCCCCCCCCCCCCCCCACACACACACACACACACACACACACACACACACGCCAGTAAAGCCCTGGTAATGCTTGCCTTCTCCCATTGGCTTCTTCTTGAAGCTCACTAAGCGAATTTTGCGAGAGGGGAAAACACAAAAAAGAAAACATGGCCATGTCTGAGCTTTCTTGTTATGCGCCAATTTTAGATCACAGTTCTGTTCAGATCAGTAATTCCTCCGGGAAATTGTGAGAAACATTAAGAGGAGGTTGTTATGAAACTACAAGTAGAGAATTTCTTATAGTACAATTTGTAGATAGCTTGTTCCCAGATTTAGCTGTGGGTGTAGAAGACCTCCTAAACCATCGTAAGGTATACGTAAGGTAAGGTAAGGTAAGGTCCCAGACCCAGCTGTGGGGGTAGAAGACCTCCGGAACCATCGTAAGGTATAAGTAAGATAAGGTCCCAGACCCAGTTGTAAGGGTCGAAGACCTGTGAAACCTTCGTCAGGTAAGGAGAAGTAAGTTTGACTGGCTGGATCACCTTGATGAGTGTGGTGATGTTGATGTCAAGATTGTCATGTTTCCTGTAAGGTATTAACGTTGCTGATAATATCTGCATAGATGAACGTTATCTCAGGTGTCATTCACGGTTCGACCTTTGGTTATGATGTACAAGGTTTAAACCTTAGCCTTAAGGGTCCAGTCAGAAGCCAGGCTGTCATTCACTAAGGGTTGTGCTGTCCTGGTCGTACTCTCGTGTTCAAGAATAATGTCGTCCTGTTCAGAGGTCGTACTCTCGTGTTCAAAAATAGTACCGTTCTGTTCAGAGGTCGTACTTTCGTGTTCAAGAATAGTACCGTTCTGTTCAAAGGTCGTACTCTCGTGTTCAAGAATAATGTCGTCCTGTTCAGAGGTCGTACTCTCGTGTTCAAGAATAGTACCGTTCTGTTCAGAGGTCGTACTCTCGTGTTCAAGAATAGTACCGTTCTGTTCAAAGGTCGTACTCTCGTGTTCAAGAATAATGTCGTCCTGTTCAGAGGTCGTACTCTCGTGTTCAAGAATAGTACCGTTCTGTTCAGAGGTCGTACTCTCGTGTTCAAGAATAGTACCGTTCTGTTCAAAGGTCGTACTCTCGTGTTCAAGAATAATGTCGTCCTGTTCAGAGGTCGTACTCTCGTGTTCAAGAATAGTACCGTTCTGTTCAGAGGTCGTACTCTCGTGTTCAAGAATAGTACCGTTCTGTTCAAAGGTCGTACTCTCGTGTTCAAGAATAATGTCGTCCTGTTCAGAGGTCGTACTCTCGTGTTCAAGAATAGTACCGTTCTGTTCAAAGGTCGTACTCTCGTGTTCAAGAATAATACCGTTCTGTTCAGAGGTCGTACTCTCGTGTTCAAGAATAATGTCGTCCTGTTCAGAGGTCGTACTCTCGTGTTCAAGAATAATACCGTTCTGTTCAGAGGTCGTACTCTCGTGTTCAAGAATAATGTCGTTCTGTTCAGAGGTCGTACTGTCGTGTTCAAGAATAATACCGTTCTGTTCAAAGGTCGTACTCTCGTGTTCAAGAATAATGTCGTCCTGTTCAGAGGTCGTGCTCTCGTGTTCAGGAACCATACCGTGTTGTTCAAAGATCATGCTGTCGTGTTCAAGAAAAGGTTATACCGTCGTGTTCAAAGATCGCACTGTCTTGGCTCACGAGATTATGGCAGGATGTGCGACGAAAAATAATGTATAAGTAACTCACCATAAAATACATGGCACGTACCCCCACAGTGGCCTTAGCCACAACACCATTGAACTGATGTCGAACCCATCCCACGCTGGGACGTGCATGCGAACCATTCCCCAGCAGTAGCAACAGCAATGGACCGGTCCTTACCCCATCACCACACAAGGTCGTGGTTTCGAACCATGGCCCCCAGCAGCAATGGATCGGGTCGTCGCCCCCCCTGACCACACAAGGTCGATGGCCCGAGCAGCGACAATTGGTATGGACCAATCCTTGCCCCCATCGCCAGAGTGGGCAGTGTGGTTTCGAACCATGGCCCCGGCAGCAGCAGCAACAAGCACGTCCGTAATCGATGACATGAAGTATTGAGTCACTTGGAGGGAAAGTAGATCAAGGCTAAACCAGGCATGGACTGGCTCTCATCGGGCCACTCAGGTGAAAATACATGCCGAGTGTAAGATAATGCTATACGAGGAGTCGGGAGGGAGATGATGATGATAGTGTAAGATAGTGCTATACGAGTCGAGAGGGAGATGATGATGATAGTGCTATACGTGTTGGGAGGGAGAGGATGTTGATAGTGTAAGATAGTGCTATACGAGTCGGGAGGGAGATGATGATGATAGTGTAAGATAGTGCTATACGAGTCGAGAGGGAGATGATGATGATAGTGCTATACGTGTTGGGAGGGAGAGGATGTTGATAGTGTAAGATAGTGCTATACGAGTCGAGAGGGAGATGATGATGATAGTGCTATACGTGTTGGGAGGGAGAGGATGTTGATAGTGTAAGATAGTGCTATACGAGTCGAGAGGGAGATGATGTTGATAGTGCTATACGTGTTGGGAGGGAGAGGATGTTGATAGTGTAAGATAGTGCTATACGAGTCGGGAGGGAGAGGATGTTGATAGTGTAAGATAGTGCTATACGAGTCGAGAGGGAGATGATGTTGATAGTGTAAGATAGTGCTATACGAGTCGAGAGGGAGAGGATGTTGATAGTGTAAGATAGTGCTGTACGAGTCAGGAGGGAGATGATGATAGTGTAAGATAGTGCTATACGAGTTGGGAGGGAGATGATGTTGATAGTGTAAGATAGTGCTATACGAGTCAGGAGGGAGATGATGATAGTGTAAGATAGTGCTATACGAGTTAGGAGGGAGAGGATGTTGATAGTGTAAGATAATGCTATACGAGTCAGGAGGGAGATGATGATGATACATCAAGGAGGCTGCGCCGTAGAACGTGTTGTTCATTGTTCTATGTTGACCGTAAGAAGCGCACGTGTAGTTCACCAGCCGCTCAGGCAGTGTGGGAGGAGTTCCCTCCCTCCCTGTGCTCACCTGGAGTGCACTGCTTTCACAACAGTACAGGGATCAAAGTCTTCCCTTCTGAAATGTGAGACCTCGCTGAGAAGAAACAGCGACGATACAGCATTCAAAGGTTTTTTTATTTCATTTTATTATACTTTGTCGCTGTCTCCCGCGTTAGCGAGGTAGCGTAAGGAAACAGACGAAAGAATGGCCCAACCCACCCACATACACATGTATATACATACACGTCCACATACGCACATATACATACATATACATTTCAACGTATAAATATATATACATATACAGACATATACATATATATACACATGTACATAATTCATACTTGCTGCCTTTGTTCATTCCCGTCGCCACCCCGCCACACTTGAATGACAACCCCCTCCCCGCGCACGCGCGCGAGGTAGCACTAGGAAAAGACAACAAAGGCCACATTCGTTCACATTCAGTCTCTAGCATTCAAAGTTATCTTCATGAAATAATACAGAGAATATTGTATTGGTGAAGGAAAACGTATGGGAGACTGTAAAACCTGGGTTATGGTGCCGTACATTTTAATGTTTGCAGGCAAGCTGTACAGTGTTGCTGTGGGTGTAACGGCTGTGTTTGGAGGCAACACAGTGTTGCTGTGGATGGCACGGCAAACATGGGAAGGAGACGAGTTGAGGTTAGGCTGTTACTGTGTGTCTGTTTACCTGGACGAGAGGAACACAAATGTGAATACATGTACACAGTCTCTCTCTCTCTCTCTCTCTCTCTCTCTCTCTCTCTCTCTCTCTCTCTCTCTCTCTCTCTCTCTCTCTCTCTATCTATCTATCTATCTATCTATCTATCTATCTATCTATCTATCTTTATCTATTTATTTATCTATCTATCTATCCACATAAAGGTATGAGAGCCATTAAGTTTATGAACAATAAAACCAAGCTAAACCTACAGTGACGGGAGCACTTGCTCTCTCTTCGTTCGACGGTTGATGAAGACAGCAGTTCTTTCTTTCAAGCTTCGGAGGAGGACCTCGAGGGATGATCTGAGTAAGAGCTCTGTAAAAGCTTCAGGTATAAACTCCAGGAAGGCTTGAGGCAGATGCCCTGTAGACGTGTCGGACGTGGGACATGAGGAACTTTCAAGCTGGGGTTCTGGTGGGACATGAGGAACTTTCAAGCTGGTGTTCTAATGGAACATGAGTGACTTTCAAGCTGGTGATCTGAGGACAAGCTTTAGAGAAAGCTGTAAGAGTGTTGGGGAAGTGATATCATCTTCCACACAGGCTTCATGCAGACCTATATACAGCAGCTTCACGTAGCAGTTTAAACTATGCTTCAAGCTGGAACTCGCTGGAGGCCTCAAGCAGGTGAAGATATGGCATGTTTGGGGAGGAGGGGAAGTTAAGGTGGGGAAGCTCGGGGAGGTATTTTTTTTTTTTTTTGAGGCAGATTGGGCTGGGGAGATGACAGGTCACGAGGGGGTATCTGGGCAGGGCAAAGAATGACTGGGTGACCCGTCTTCAAAGATGGATGACTGGCAAGGTTGAGGAAGTTGTTGGAGGGAAGGGGGTGTATGGAATGCAGCAGGGGGGAGGGGGGAGGGTGTGGTGTGTGAGGCAGGCGGTGGGGTTGAGAGGGAGGAGGAGGAGGAGGAGGGGATTAGGTTCGGGAGAGGGTAGAGGTGGGTTGTGTGTGTGTGGAGGGAGGAGGTGGGTGTTCGTCACGCCATCCCTGGCACGTGGTAACCTCCAGGTCAGGAGAAAGGAGTGACACTCGTGCGCTATATATATATATATATATATATATATATATATATATATATATATATATATATATATATATATTATATATATATATATATATTTATCTATTTATATAATATATTGTAATTATTGTCAGTTACTCATTTATTATCTGAGAGCCCCAAGAGTGCGATGCACATTGTAGTAAGTACAGGAAGGACAGCTTCCTTGGAAGCAAGAGGCTTGAATGTGACCGAGAGTTAGCGTTACGCGTCACTGGTGTTCATCATTGAGCTACTGATGCTCTCGTGGGCACAGAACGTAACACTGAACATCACCTCACCCTACTGAGAGGTTTGGGACTCGTACCTTTTACACACGTGCCGCTCAAGTACCACTTTCTCTCATAGAGATGATGTAGGATTGCCTCTTTATCATCATGCATTGATCGCCATGAATTTACCTGAAGCATAAACGTATTATAACATTGTTCTCTGCTCTCGTCTGGTCCTTTTCTCGGCGAGAGTTCGTGTTGATGGTATTCTCTCGTGTGCTCAAGGTTGCTCGCGTTGTACAGTATTCATGCACATTAGTAAGGATCAACGTACGTCGTGAAGTGTACATGTACAGCGTCCATGCACATTCTTATGGATCAACGTACGTCGTGAAGTGTACATGTACAGCGTCCATGCACATTCGTATGGATCAACATACGTTGTGAAGTGTACATGTTCAGCGTCCATGCACATTAGTAAGGATCAACATACGTCGTGAAGTGTACATGTACAGCGTCCATGCACATTAGTATGGATCAACGTACGTCGTGAAGTGTACATGTACAGCGTCCATGCACATTAGTATGGATCAACGTACGTCGTGAAGTGTACATGTACAGTAATAAAAACTCTCTCAAGACTTGTGCCATACTTGATCAGCGCCCGAGTCCTTTTGAAGTATTTATATAGGATGATGTATCTCTGATTCCTCGTAAGTTTTATATACACTAGATGGGTTGTCAGGGCGCAGACATAAGTCTCCTGTGTGTTGGTGAAGTGCTACATATTTATGTAGACGGTGACGGGAGGATGTGAGGGTGCATGTAGATGCCTCAAACTGCGTGGCACAAAATTTATACTCTGATATGCTCTCGTTCGATGGTGTGCGTGCGTGTGTGTGTGTGCGTGTGTGTGTATGTTTACATAGCTGGCACAACTTGGGCTGGGGCTGGTGGCCAAACAGCTGAGGGTCCTCCGTCTTGCACTTGTCAACCGCAGGGGAGGAAGTGTATGTGAGGTTACGTACCATCAAACACGGTGTCTTCTTAATGATGGGCAGGTCCAGTCGTTAACTCCCTGAGCATAGTATTACGACCCCTTGCATCACGACGGTACGACCCCTTGCACCACGATGGCACGACCTTTGAAGACGACTATACAACTTATTCCAGCTTGATAGTATGTATAAGGAGTTTTGAGGGTTTTCTTGTGGCCCGCGAGCATAACGTGATGACTTAGTTATGTTGTTCTGACCTTTTAACCTGACTCTTAGGAAGGGCATAAGGTCGTGCACAAAGGTGGTCGTAAGGTCGTGCACAAAGATGGTCGTAAGTTGGTGCTTAAAGGTGGTCGTAGGGTCGTGCTCAAAGGTGGTCGTAAGGTCGTGCTCAAAGATGGTCTTGTTCACCGTATAAGTGGGAGTGGATGGAGCCATGTCAGGCAATACTGGTGTAATGGCTGACCGAATAAATGAATAGCTGGGAAATGAAACAGCTAATTCAGTCCACCAAGAGTAGGTTTAGAGTGTGTGTGTGTGTGTGTGCCCTGCAGTGGTAGAAAAGAGTGCGTGCAGAGCTGATGGTCAGGTGGTGAGCGACACAAGGGACGTGTGTTGTGCATTGTGGTCGTCGGTGAGGTGGTGAGCGACACAAGGGACGTGTGTTGTGCATTGTGGTCGTCGGTGAGGTGGTGAGCGACACAAGGGACGTGTGCTGTGCATTGTGGTCGTCGTGAATTTGTGTTATACTGGTGGTTTTTTAGAGTGGGTGGCTCATGGTGTTGTGTGCTGGTGTTGCTTTGAGGTGCGGGTAGGGGAAGTGGGATAGACGCCAGGGGCATATTGTGTGAAGGTGGTGGGGAGGCTAGTAGATTGAAAGGTGTGTGTGTGTGTGTGTGGCCAGGAAAAACTTTTACATATTGTGTTGCGTCTGGTGTAGCCTGGTCGATGTGATGCCGTCTGTGTTGGTGATGGATGTGGCTGGTCGCATCACGCTAGCTCCCTTCTCCTCCACACACACACACACACACACACACACACACACACACACACACACATCCTTATACATACTTATACGCCCATGTCTACAGGCGTACGCATGGATACAGAGTCAAACGTATGAGTGCGTTTCCGACATGCATACGCTGTTGTTCACATATCCCATCGCGCATAATACCAGTAATGGTTGTATACCATCATTTGCACATACGTGTATAGTTGAAAACACGTCTTATGATCCCCAGAACCTACACACACACACACACACACACACACACACACACACACAAACGCACACGTTTAATGTTCTGGTACATTTTACCTGAACCTGCTGGTCCACGCGCTAGTGTACACTCCTCTACAGGCAGGTACTTACTTATGTGGGTACAAGCCGACTCATTCATGCTTGTCCAGGCAACCTCACACAGGCGAGGCTACCTCGATGTCCTATATGGAGTGACAACATAATGTCATGTGGCCCAACCAGACCTTGTACCTCTCACCAGCTCTTTGACCGATTATATATATATATATATATATATATATATATATATATATATATATATATATATATATATATATATATATATATAACCTTATCTTCTGTCTCCGTCACCACGAAGAGGAGCACAAGAGATGGAAAGGGAAGAAGAAACAGTGTGACAGGTCAAGGAAAAATAAACATTAAAAAGATATCAGAAGTGAATAAGAAGAGTTAGACACGAGAGCCTGACGTATTCCCTCTTGATATGTGATGATATAAACGATAACTCTGATTCATTATTATTTATCTAAGGAAACATAAACAGAGGATCTCATGCATGGCATGGGTGAATGGCTGCTGGTACGGTGTAGTGTGAGAGAGGGTAACGTAGTGTAAAATATATATATATATATATATATATATATATATATATATATATATATATATATATATATATATATATTTTTTTTTTTTTTTTTTTTTTTTTTTCTTCCAAAGAAGGAACAGAGAAGGGGGCCAGATGAGGATATTCCCTCAAAGGCCCAGTCCTCTGTTCTTAACGCTACCTCGCTAACGCGGGAAATGGCGAGTAGTATGAAGAAGAGGAATATATATATATATATATATATATATATATGTATATATATATATATATATATGATTGTTAAGTGGTAGCCCCACGCTAGCCTAATGTTCGTCTTTAAAACTTACGATTCTGCGTCAAGGTTTAACGTTGAAAGTGATAGTGGACAGTCATGGAAGATGAAACAACATGGTGAATGCAATGATGTTTTACGTCAGCGATTTGAGTCTCTCTCTCTCTCTCTCTCTCTCTCTCTCTCTCTCTCTCTCTCTCTCTCTCTTTGCGGTAGGTAATCATAGATATCCCTCCATGAACATGGCTGTGCAACCCCTGGGCCTGACCGTTGACCTTGACCCTTAAGGGTCTTGTCAAAGGTCACGCCATGTCGTGTCGTGTCGTGTGTGTTCAAGGGTCGACGAAGCATCGTGCATAAGGATCGGACTGTCGTGCTCAAGGAGTCGGACCGGGTCGTGTAGCTGCAGGGTCGAACCTTCATGCTCAAGGTTCGTAGTGTCGCACGTAAAGGGACGAGCAATAATAGTCGCAAAGTCGTGTTCAGGTTTCGGAACGTCACGCACAAGTGTCGTACCGTTATGCTGCCGGGTCGTACCGGAATGCTCAGGTGTCATACCGTCATGCTGCCGGGTCGTGCCGTCATGCTTGAGGGTCGTACTGTCATGCTGCCGGGTCGTACCGTCATGCTCAGGTGTCGTACCGTCATGCTTGAGGGTCGTACCGTCTTGCTGCCGGGTCGTACCGTCTTGCTGCCGGGTCGTACCGTCATGCTGCATGGCGAAACCTCAAGCCATCAGACAAACCAGTAGTGTACTGCTCCTGCTGTTTGTAAGTTTCCTTACCAAACAGACAGACAGACAGACACACAGACAGACAGGCAGACACACAGACAGACACACAGCCACACAGACAGACAGACACACAGACAGACACACAGGCCGAGCCACAGCCACACCATTTATATACTTGACGATCCTTCGAATTTTCCACTTAAGGACAGTGATTCTAGGTACAGCAATGGAAGAAAAAGTTTAAGAGAGAGTTGTGAGACAAGAAGAATCAAAGAGAGTTGAGCAAGCAGCGGGTGTAGCGGGGGTACTGCCAACGTCGACGGTACTCCACCAACACCGGCGGGTCACTGCCAACAGTGAGGGGACTCTGCCAACACTGGCATCACTGCCACAAGCGAGGGTACCATCCTAACATTGAGCTCAGTAGTGCTAACAGTGAGGGCACGGCCACCAGCGACGGGTACTCCTGCTACGTGGGGTCTGCCAACATTGAGGGCACTTTACCACCGGTGGGGGTCAATACCAACAGTGAGGGTACACTGCCCAAACCAGGGTGTCACTGCCTCCGCAGTGTGAGCGAACTTTGTTATATGTGACTCTTGTCTCAGTGGTATGTGGTCAGGTTAGTCTATGTGCAGACAGACAGACAGGAATATGGACAGCAACAGATACTGGGTCCCTTCGAGGCTGTTATTGATGGTGAGAGATATCAGCAACTCACAGACTAGTGTACCAGAAGGTGGAAGACATACAGATGATTCGGAGAAACACCAGCGAACTGGGTATCTATTACATCTGCTTTTAACCGCTCGAATTGGTCAATCATTCCTTACGTTAACAATCTTGTTCAAGTAATAGTGCTTCACCTTATTTGAAGTACAACGTTTGCACGAGAGTTTGTATCCATTACTGAGAGTTTATCAGAAGAATCCAGTTCTTAAGTAGCTTGTTTTGATCAAAATGATCAAACGCTTTGATTATTTTCAATGCCTGTATTAGATCACCTCTTAACCGTCTCTTTCCTAAACTTAATTTGGTTCAATTCGTTCAGTCGGCTCTTATAGGATATGTTTCTCAGTCCGGGAATCATGTTGGAAGCTCGATACTGTAACTCTCTCCATTCTGTCCATGTCACTTTTTGAGGTAGGGTGACCCAAACTGACCACAGTATTCAAGACGAACCAGAGAATTGTAAAGGGTACGAATGGTTTCCCAAGACTTATTTTAAATTCGAAGGCCCGACCTATGAATCCAAGAATTTTGTTCATTTTTTTTTTTTTTCACTACTTCTCTGCAGTGCTTACTTGGCTTCAAGTCACCAGTGAGTATTACGCCCAGGTCAGCTACCTTTTGCAGTTCAACACGATTCATTCAGCAACTAACCTTTTCGTCTTTACTACCGACATATAAACCTTTTCATCTATGGATATCAAGATTCATTTGCATTATATAAGCCCAGACGTTCTAGTTCAGTTGGATATTCCCAGGTAAGTATGACCTGCGAAGTTTGATATCTTGCAATACACCCTCATTATAAGTATTATAAATGTATATGAGAAATAGAACTGGACCCCAAGGCTGATCCTTGTGGCAAATCACTTGTTACGCCTAAACCATTCTGAGCTTTGATGATGAATCACAACTCCGGTGTACGACCAGTAAACCAGTTACCTACCCACCATCATCGCCTATGTGACTTAATGTTTGAGAGTAAACTTTGATGCGGAACCTTAGCGAATGCTTTTGACTTCACCCCCTGCATGACTTTCGTCGTACATGTTCATTGTATCATGAGAGCAACCCAGAAGATGTGTCAGACCTGAGCGAGTTCCTTGGAAGACCACGCTGAGAATCGTGTGTCAAGTGGTGGTACCCTGTATGGTTTACGGTCTGGTCTCAAATGATGGTTTCCAGTAGTTATCCAACTTCAGACGTTAAGCCAGTTAACGATAATTTCCGTTTAGTGACTTATCATTTAGGAATCTCGGTTTTACATTGACAGACTTTCACTCGTCTGGAACTTTCCCCCGTACGAAAGTGACTTACGGAAAAGGTCAGTCAGGCGCTTAACTGTCTCATTTTCCGTCTCTTTCATTGTTCTTGGATGAAACTTATGAGGATCTGCCGTTTTCTTCATTGTCATTTCGTTTATTGGCGACAGTATGTCTTCAGTTTGTCGATCAGTTTGTTGTATATCGTTGCCTTATCTTCACAGTAGCACTAGACTGGGGGGACATGGGTTGTGTCTTCGATCGTAGACACAGGTGTAAAAAAAAGTCATTAAGAATTTTTGTCATGGCTACGTTGTCATGAGCCAAGTCACCGTTTTCTGTCATTCAAGAAACAATTGACTGAGTAATTACTCTCTTGCTCTGTAAATAACAAGTAAAACTCTTGTGAGAATTTCTCTTGGTATAGCTTCAACGAGTCGTACAAATCTCTTCGTTTTTCTTCGCGGATTTACATAACTTACTGTGTCGTGTTGATTATTGGGTTTGAGTTTCTTCAGAGCAACTCTCTCGTGGAGAAGAGACGCCTCGAAGTTTATACCGGCCGTTCCACACCACCTTGGCTTCAAGTTTGGGAAGCGGTCCGCCTGCGTGCGCACTAGCACGCCTCTTCCCTCTTTAATTCCTTCAAGAGTTTTAATGAAGCTTTTCCCCGGCTACGTTCTTTTGTCGTTTTCATTGACCAGATCATCCCAGGTTTACCTGGTCGAGAGCAGCCATGCGAAATTCATTAGAATTTGCAAGTTTAAAATCAGGTATTCATTTTTTTTTTTTGCCTCCGCGACAGTTATGTTGATCAACATTACACGCAGTGTTGAAAGTG
Source organism: Panulirus ornatus (assembly GCF_036320965.1). NCBI lineage: Eukaryota > Metazoa > Arthropoda > Malacostraca > Decapoda > Palinuridae > Panulirus > Panulirus ornatus. The sequence continues at coordinate 28,336,680 of NC_092279.1, forward strand.
ACCACAAAGATAAAGTCTCGGTGATCATTCGTACCAGACTTTCCTGCCCCGTTATTAACGAGGACTTCGTGTGTCGTAACAAGTAGGTCTGATGTATTCTGGTCACAAGGGTGGTAATCATGCATATTTAATCATGCTTTTAAGGGAGATGAACATAGACAGAAGACGTGGAGACATAAAGTAATGGATGATTTTAAGAAGGTAACGGGTGACGGCAAGGCAATGGGTGACTTTAAGAACAGACGTCACCCATTACCTTGATGGCGTCACCTTGTTCACGTTACCCATCATCTTGTTTACGTTGCCTTGTTACCTTGTCATCTGCATCCATTATCCTAACCACCCATTGCCTTGCTGGTGTCACCCATGTCCATGTTATCATCACCAATTACCTTTACGAAACCCATTATCGTGTTTACGTGACTCGTTATTTTAACATCTTCCTTTACCTTGATATCACCCATTACTTTAGCACTTTCTGTTACCTTGGTGCTGTCACCCATCTCCTTGGGGTCACCCATCACCTGGGGTCTTCCATAACCTTGGTGCTGTCACCCATCTCCTTGGGGTCACCCATCACCTGGGGTCTTCCATAACCTTGGTGCTGTCACCCATCTCCTTGGGGTCACCCATCACCTGGGGTCTTCCATAACCTTGGTGCTGTCACCCATCTCCTTGGGGTCACCTCATCACCTTGGGGTCACCCATCACCTTAGGTTCACCTCATCACCTTGGTCACCATCACCTTGGAGCCACCCATCACCTTGGGGTCACCCATCACCTTGGAGCTAGCCACCCTCCTGGGACCACCCATCACCTTGGGGGTTACCCATCACCTCGGGGTCATCCATCACCTTGGGTTCACCTCATCACCTTGGTCACCATCACCTTGGAGCCACCCATCACCTTGGGGGTCACCCATCACCCTGGGGTCACCCATCACCTTGGGGCCATCCACCCCCCTGGGGCCACCCATCACCTTAGGTTCACCTCATCACCTTGGTCACCATCACCTTGGAGCCACCCATCACCCTGGGGTCACCCATCACCCTGGGGTCACCCATCACCTTAGGTTCACCTCATCACCTTGGTCACCATCACCTTGGAGCCACCCATCACCCTGGGGTCACCCATCACCCTGGGGTCACCCATCACCTTGGGGCCATCCACCCCCCTGGGGCCACCCATCACCTTGGAGGTCACCCATCACCTTGGGGCCACCCATCACCTTGGGGGTCACCCATCACCTCGTGTGTTCCGCATGGGTAGTTTATGATCGTTTCTTCTCATGGTCTCTGCGGTTTCATTTGTCACACGGCCACACAGAGCGGGTGCCTTGTGGTTTATTTATATTTCTCAAGTGAATTATTTTGTCTTGGTGAAGGCTTATGGATCGTTCTCCTATAAGCATATTGCTGTTAATATTTGCTTCTTGGGACGACCAGATGATTCTTGTTGGTTGTTTAGTGTTCTTGTATGGTGTGTGTGTGTGTGTGTGTGTGTGTGTGGTTTTTCACCTTCAACATGAGGTTATAAAGTTGTGGTTATGAGTCCGGTGAGAGGGGGAGATGGTTGTGAATTTGATGGCATCTGTTGTACCTTCTTTGTTCTTTACGTTAGTTGGTTAGGTGTTGAGTGATGGGATGGTCTACCGTTCTGCATTATATATATATATATATATATATATATATATATATATATATATATATATATATATATATCCCTGGTAATAGGGGAGACAGAATACTTCCCACGTATTCCCTGCGTGTCGTAGAAGGCGACTAAAAGGGCAGGGAGCGAGGAGGCTGGAAATGTTCCCCTCTCGTTTTTAATTTTCCAAAAGACGGAACAGAGAAGGGGGCCAAGTGAGGATTTCCTTCAAAGGCTCAGTCCTCTGTTCTTAACGCTACCTCGCTAACGCGGGAAATGGCGAATAGTATGAAAAAAGAAGAAAAAAATAATACATATATATATATATATATATATATATATATATATATATATATATATATATATATATATTTTCTTATAAACTATTCGCCATTTCCCGCGTTAGCGAGGTAGCATTAAGAACAGAGGACTGGGCCTTTGAGGGAATACCCTCACCTGGCCCAATTCTCTGTTCCTCCTTTTGGAAAATTAAAAAAAAATGAGAGGGGAGGATTTCCAGCCCCCCGCTCCCTCCCCTTTTAGTCGCCTTCTACGACACGCAGGGAATACGTGGGAAGTATTCTTAATCCCCTATCCCCAGGGATATATGTATATATATATATATATATATATATATATATATATATATATATATATATATCATATGCCTTCTCCAGATCCATAAATGCTACATACAAATCCATTTGCTTTTCTAAGTATTTCTCACATACATTCTTCAAAGCAAACACCTGATCCACACATCCTCTACCACTTCTGAAACCACACTGCTCTTCCCCAATCTGATGCTCTGTACATGCCTTCACCCTCTCAATCAATATCCTCCCATATAATTTACCAGGAATACTCAACAAACTTATACCTCTGTAATTTGAGCACTCACTCTTATCCCGTTTGCCTTTGTACAATGGCACTATGCACGCATTCCGCCAATCCTCAGGCACCTCACCATGAGTCATACATACATTAAATAACCTTACCAACCAGTCAACAATACAGTCACCCCCTTTTTTAATAAATTCCACTGCAATACCATCCAATTGCTCTGGATATATATATATATATATATATATATATATATATATATATATATATATATATATATATATATATATATTTTTTTTTTATTATACTTTGTCGCTGTCTCCCGCGTTTGCGAGGTAGCGCAAGGAAACAGACGAAAGAAATGGCCCAACCCCCCCCCCCATACACATGTATATACATACGTCCACACACGCAAATATACATACCTACACAGCTTTCCATGGTTTACCCCAGACGCTTCACATGCCTGATTCAATCCACTGACAGCACGTCAACCACGGTATACCACATCGCTCCAATTCACTCTATTCCTTGCCCTCCTTTCACCCTCCTGCATGTTCAGGCCTCGATCACACAAAATCTTTTTCACTCCATCTTTCCACCTCCAATTTGGTCTCCCTCTTCTCCTCGTTCCCTCCACCTCCGACACATATATCCTCTTGGTCAATCTTTCCTCACTCATTCTCTCCATGTGCCCAAACCACTTCAAAACACCCTCTTCTGCTCTCTCAACCACGCTCTTTTTATTTCCACACATCTCTCTTACCCTTACGTTACTCACTCGATCAAACCACCTCACACCACACATTGTCCTCAAACATCTCATTTCCAGCACATCCATCCTCCTGCGCACAACTCTATCCATAGCCCACGCCTCGCAACCATACAACATTGTTGGAACCACTATTCCTTCAGACATACCCATTTTTGCTTTCCGAGATAATGTTCTCGACTTCCACACATTATTCAAGGCCCCCAGAATTTTCGCCCCCTCCCCCACCCTATGATCCACTTCCGCTTCCATGGTTCCATCCGCTGCCAGATCCACTCCCAGATATCTAAAACACTTCACTTCCTCCAGTTTTTCTCCATTCAAACTCACCTCCCAATTGACTTGACCCTCAACCCTACTATACCTAATAACCTTGCTCTTTTTCACATTTACTCTTAAATTTCTTCTTCCACACACTTTACCAAACTCAGTCACCAGCTTCTGCAGTTTCTCACATGAATCAGCCACCAGCGCTGTATCATCAGCGAACAACAACTGACTCACTTCCCAAGCTCTCTCATCCCCAACAGACTTCATACTTGCCCCTCTTTCCAAAACTCTTGCATTTACCTCCCTATATATATATATATATATATATATATATATATATATATATATATATATATATATATATATATATATATATTATCCCTGGGGATAGGGGATTAAGAATACTTCCCACGTATTCCCTGCGTGTCGTAGAAGGCGACTAAAAGGGGAGGGAGCGGGGGGCTGGAAATCCTCCCCTCTCGTTTTTTTTTTTTTCCAAAAGAAGGAACAGAGGGGGCCAGGTGAGGATATTCCAAAAAAGGCCCAGTCCTCTGTTCTTAACGCTACCTCGCTAACGCGGGAAATGGCGAATAGTTTGAAAAAAAAAAAAAAAAAAAAAAAAAAAATATATATATATATATATATATATATATATATATATATATATATATATATATATATATATTGCATGTTTACCAAATGGCGTCCTAGCTTTGTCTCTTCGATGTGTATCAACTGACTTACATTTCTCTCTTGTGTCTCCCCTGATGATGTGATTATTACACGAAAGTGCACTTTGGAACTTATGTGTTTCATTTTCCCCGTGGACTGGCAGGAATATGTTGATCACGCGCAAAATTGTGATCCTTTCCTATATGTATATATATATATATATATATGACTCTCCAGAATGTGGTGTAACTGGTAAGTCGAGTGTTGACACAAACTCAGCATCAGGTTCCAGGGGGATCATTTCCACATCGTACATCCAATAACCTGTCATCTCTCACGTTAAGCAGAATGCCCAAATAATCACTTTAAGAAACTGTTGTGGAAACGCTGGCCATTTTTGAGGTCGACGTAATGTTTCATGTGAGCGCGCGACGCTCGCACGGTTTTCAAGTGATTTGTTTGCAGATTTTACGAGGAGAAATATTCACGTCACATCGTCGATAGATGATTGAATATTTGAGTATCTGTGTGTGAAGGATGGCCATTGATCACCCATCCTCCCTTAGTCCTTATAACCCAATTAAGAGGTGTTTCCTTGTCGACAGACACCTTACTTAAGCCTTCAGAGAGCGCCCTCAAGCCTTCATCGAACACAGTGTCCATGGCTTCCAAGGAAGGTCCTGGTGACCCATGATGTCTTACATTTAGGGAATACCTAACCTGTCGTCAGCAACAGAGAGCCGGTTGGTGACGTATCATCTCATGCTGTTGTGCAGTTACGTTGGTCATGCCTCGATCCTCGTGGCAACGGCGACACATAACGTATGTGAAGTATCGTGTCATTTGGTGCACATGATGAAGATTTCCTGCAAGATCGATGCCATAACCCAAGTCATCCCACGTTCCGCTGGTGTACATATGCGGTTGTCACTGGTGTCACTCTAGAATGAGCCAAGGTTCAGATGGAGACAATATCTGGCTTTCCAATGGAACTGTTGAAAGGTCGAGGGTCAAAGTTTCACATTGGGTAATTTTTTTTCTTTGATATATCTTTGCAGCGTATATATATATATATATATATATATATATATATATATATATATATATATATATATATATATATATATTTATTTATTTTTTTTTTTTCATACATATTCGCCATTTTCCGCGTTAGCGAGGTAGCGTTTAGAACATAGGACCGAGCCTTAGAGTTAATATCCTCACTTGGCCCCCTTCTCTGTTCCTTCTTTTGGAAAATTAAAAACTGGAGGGGAGGATTTCCAGGCCCCCGCTCCCTCCCCTTTTAGTCACCTACGACACGCAGGGAATACGTGGGAAGTCTTCTTTCTCCCCTATCCCCAGGGATAATATATATATATATATATATATATATATATATATATATATATATATATATATATATATATATATATATATAATTTGCCAAAAGAGGAACAGAGAAGAGGGCCAAGTGAGGATATTCCCTCAAAGGCTCAGTCCTCTGTTCTTAACGCTACCTCGCTAACGCGGGAAATGACAAATATTCTGAAAAAATTTTATATATATATATATATATATATATATATATATATATATATATATATATATATATATATATATATATATATATATTCCTATGAGTCCACGGGGAAAAAATGAAACACGATAAGTTCCCAAGTGCACTGTCGTGTAATAATCACATCATCAGGGGAGATACAAGAAAGAAGTATAAGTCAGCTGATATACAACGAAGAGACGTTGTAAAGACCATTGCATATTTAACACTCACAAGCTTTCTGTTATTTTTGTTCAATATTTCTCACCACACGTTTTGGTTCATCAGATGAAGTGTGAATTTAGTATCTTGTGTTCATTTTCCCACTATTCCTGATATATGTATATATATATATATATATATATATATATATATATATATATATATATATATATATATATATATATTCATACTATTCGCCATTTCCCGCGTTAGCAAGGTAGCGTTAAGAACAGAGGACTGGACCTTTGAGGGAATATCCTCACCTGGCCCCTTCTCTGTTCCTTCTTTTGGAAAATTAAAAAAAAAAACAGAGGGGAGGATTTCCAGTCCCCCGCTCCCTTCCCTTTTAGTCGCCTTGTACGATACGCAGGGAATACGTGGGAAGTATTCTTTCTCTCCTATCCCCAGGGAATATATATATATATATATATATATATATATATATATATATATATATATATATATATATATATGAAACATTTCGAACACACGAGCACTGCGCGTCTTAAGTCATGTTAACTGCAAATCATGGAATGTAAAGAACGAAGCAGGAATGTGTCACATCTCGAAGTGTTACAAATGAGACGACGTAGATAACATGCAGACTATTGGACCGTGTTCCCTCGGAGTTCATGTGTGGTGGTCAATATTGGTCAGATTCGTTGGATGAACCGTCGTGGGGTTCGCCTGTGGTCTGCGCATGTAGTCCGGTGGAGGTAGAGGGTGGGATCATTTAGGATGCATTAGAAAATAATTGTAGAGTCCTAATTTGTCCTGTACTTTTGGATGTTTTGTTAATGGATTATATTCTCCTGTGCGCATGGCTACCTGGTTAGCTATAGTATTGTAAGGTCGTGGCGGTGTTCGAGTATCATCGTGTTTTCGGTAAGGTACAAGAACAAGAAAACTAATGACTCCATTATGAGGAACAAAACCTCACACACAGCAGTAACCCACGAGAGTCAGTTGGTGTAGTTTACAAGTGCTCCTGCCCGGCTGAAGGTTGTAAACTTCAAAACAACTTGAACTACAACCGATATGACATCTGCATCACTCGGTCGACGCTTAACACTTCACCTTCAATAAAATGGCCCTAAACTACATCTGTAACAACAACGTGATTTGAATCTCATTCGTCAGCATCTTAGTGAAAACACGACCGCACTGAAAAACATTGCCACCTACCAGCAAGACTCCAGATAACAGAAGCCACGTACGTAAAAGAATATAATCCTCTCATAAATCAAGAAGGTGAGATGGCAGGACTCCACAGTTATTCTTTAACCCAACCCAAATGACACCACACTCAACCTCCACCGGACTTTTGCTGATGAGAAGACCTCAGGCAAAACCCCCAACCGTTCACCCAGCGAATGTGAACCCCTAAAGACCTCACGACCAAACATGTACTCCGAGGGAACACGGTCCACTAATCGATGTAATATTATGCACGCCACCGCTCTCATTCGAAATACTTCAAGATTATGATCAATGTGACTGAAGATGGGCACTGTTCGGGTGCCTGAAATTATCATGTATTTCAAAAATATAGGGAAAATTAATATAGGACTTTAAATTCACACTTTATCTGATGAAGCAAAACGTGTATTAGGAAAACAGATAAAAACTAGTGTGATAAATGTTTATTAGTCTTTTACAAACAATATACATATATATATAATATATATATATATATATATATATATATATATATATATATATATATATATATATATATGAGTGTGTGTGTGTGTGTGTATATATATATTTACTGTTCGTCTGAAGGTATGTTCTGAACCCGAGCAGTACGGGTGGGCTAATTGTGATGAAATTTTGTTGGCGTATCAGAGTTTCCTAAAGACAGGTTTAGGTAAAAGAAGTTTTCGAAAAGAGAGAGAGAGAGAGAGAGAGAGAGAGAGAGAGAGAGAGAGAGAGAGAGAGAGAGAGAGAGAGAGAGGAGTAATTCTGAAAAAAGAAATTAAAGAAATCTTGTCTGTTATATGACACTTGATCTAGTGTTGTCCCAGGATATGTTCTACTTCATCTTGGACATATATTTCTCATTAATGGTTGATCCGCAGATCCATGTGTAAACATAATGGTGACCAAACATACTCGCACGCAAGCACTAAACCACCGCCCTCCCAACCCAGCCTCCTACGCCACCTTAGACCCTACCAGACAATACTCCCATCTGAAAGTGCGTTCCCCAGGAATAGACGAGTTACATTTTCTCGTCTCCTTTGAGGACACCAGCAATCTCTCCACCGTTACAAACCCCGTGTCAGCGGAGCACAAGACTCGTCATACTCAGCGCAACTTTCACGCCGAAAACACTGAACACCTACACTGTATTTGCCGTATCCTCACTCCTTAGAAATAGACTCCCATCATGACTACATTATGTGTGTGGGTTTACCGGTGGATGTGGTGACCTTCCTGAGCGCTGCGGGAGCTCCAGAGAATGGACTCCTTGGGCTGATAGATCAGGCATGTATCCATGTATTTATTTGTTTTGCTTATTTATTTCTGATTCGTTTATGTTTATTCGTATCATCTTTTTTTTCGACTCGTGTAGGTCAGAGTTCAAGATTAGTGAGGTCATGCGCCACCTCGTCTTGATACTGTAGTTCCAGATACAGGTAAAGGTGTACATGGTTGAGACTGGATGGTCGTGTGGTCAAGATACGTGAGTGGTGATGGTGGACAGGACAGCCAGGGCTGTTAAAGATCTGGTTTGCCTGGCCCACACTTACATCATTACCTTGCTGCCGTTGCTGCTCCCCTTTCTCGAGCCATTGACATTATGTGGGTGACACCTTGGCAAATACGTTCACTTTAAGGATGTGCCTCTCTGAACTGGGCTGACTTCAGGAGGGCAGAGGTCAAGAGGCAGTTGTTAACCACCCCTGCCGGTGCTGTACGTATGTACGCACTCATCCTGCAACATCGTGAATGAGCATTTCAACATTTTGTTTTACGTTCACTCAGGAAACGTATCAGTGTGTTGTCAGATGATGATGATTATGTAAAATGGATTACCTCTATGATTACTTACACTTAGTGTGTTGTCAGATGATGATGATTATGTAAAATGGATTACCTCTATGATTATTTACACTTAGTGTGTTGTCAGATGATGATGATTATGTAAAATGGATTAACTCTATGATTATTTACACTTAGTATGTTGTCAGGTGATGATGATTATGTAGAATGGATTAATTCTATGATTATATACAATGAGTATGTCGTCGGTTGATTATGATTGCGTCAAATGGATAAACTTTATGATGGGTGACAAAAGATGGAGGTGGGCAGCTGCAGCGTTTTGGAAGTGTGTCTTTTCCTTCTGCTGAGGATACACCGGGTTGTGACGACTACACCACATGATGGTGACTGCTGGACCTCATGTGTATCTGTCCACCTTGTTGTGTCCTATGTTCGCAAAGTCAGTCTCAAAAACGCCCAGGTTTCTAAGTGCCAGTTTGGAGCACATTGGTCTCTCTCTCTCTCTCTCTCTCTCTCTCTCTCTCTCTCTCTCTCTCTCTCTCTCTCTCTCTCTCTCTCTCTCTCTCTAGTCTTACTTAAGTTATCTAAGTTCGTATCGGTGGAGGAGTTGTTGATCCACGATGTCTGTAGCTCATTTGCAACGTCTACAGGACACAGAATTCCTCCGTTCTAAAATGTCAAATCATTAGCTCCTAAAGAGAACTCATATTTCAGTACATGTATCTAATTAGTGTGATAATTAGGAATCCCCACTCCCTTCCCACCGACCCATCTGTATATACTTTGAAACATGAGAAAATTTCACGTACATGCCCACTGTTATACTGAACATGTACGTCCATTGTACTTTACATGGGACACATTGTGTCTGTATGACAATTTTTTTTTTTCTTCGTAGCAATTAGATCCGACATCGTAACATGGTTAGCCGTGAGGATGTGTGTGTGTGTGTGTGTGTGTGTGTGTCTCAGATGCACGTCATTTCGGTCGCTTTTTGTCTGTGTAGTGATGTGAACAGTGGATAGATAATTGTCTTGTTCAGTAAAACTGCTGTTGATAAACAAGTAGTTATAACGTTGGTTCATCATCGTTTGTATATATATATATATATATATATATATATATATATATATATATATATATATATATATATTCATACTATTCGCCATTTCCCGCATTAGTGAGGTAGCGTTAAGAACAGAGGACTGGACCTTTGAGTGAATATCCTCACATGCCCCCCTTCTCTGTTCACTTCATCTTCTTCATTTCGAAGATATATATATATATATATATATATATATATATATATATATATATATATATATATTTGTTAAATCCCTCTGCTGACGGTAATATATTGTGTCATTAAGGTACATGTGGCATTAGATAAACAGATAGATGAGTGTTGGGAGTTGGTTGGGTGGGCCATGTAACCTCATCCTCACCATGAAATTGTTGATACCTGCTTTACATTAGCAGCAGAATAAGCTGTAATGGGGCTCATTAGCCCGCCCGCCTACCCCTACCGTCGACGCAAATGAGAAAGTATGGCCTTGTTATGAACACTTACGAGAGGTTAATGGCATGGTTAGTCTTAATCAACCAATCAGCACGTGTGATAGATCTTATGCACGTTCACGTCATTAAGAATATCATGTGTGAGTGTGTAACGTAAGTATTAAAGGAGTGGGTTTGCCACTTGCTTAACTCCTTGAGCACGAAGGTACGACCTCCCCCCTCCAGGCCTGACCCCTGTCTGACCCGAGCCTTAAATCGATGGCCATAGGCTAGGCCATCATAGCCAAGGGTCGTTCCTGCATGTGTTCACTGTATTACCTGTCATTATGCTGTGTCTGTGGCTCAATAAGGAAAATGTGAAATTTAGATTAGGCCTCTTTTATGGTCCTAATTACTCTTCACAGACATGAAAATTGGCTTCTCTCTAATAAGCCTCAGTGCAAGGAATTATAGAAACCCCGGGTGTAATTTTCCTTCTTTTGTTGTTGATGTGATGTGAGACTGTCATTATGTTCATATTTTGGATAGACTATAGTGAGCATTATTATCTTGGGATGATAGACTATAGTGAGCATTATTATCTTGGGATGATAGACTATAGTGAGCATTATTATCTTGGGATGATAGACTATAGTGAGCATTATTATCTTGGGATGATAGACTATAGTGAGCATTATTATCTTGGGATGATAGACTATAGCGAGCATTATTATCTTGGGATGATAGACTATAGTGAGCATTATTATCTTGGGATGATAGACTATAGTGAGCATTATTATCTTGGGATGATAGACTATAGTGAGCATTATTATCTTGGGATGATAGACTATAGTGAGCATTATTATCTTGGGATGATAGACTATAGTGAGCATTATTATCTTGGGATGATAGACTATAGTGAGCATTATTATCTTGGGATGATAGACTATAGTGAGCATTATTATCTTGGGATGATAGACTGTAGTGAGCATTATTATCTTGGGATGATAGACTATAGTGAGCATTATTATCTTGGGATGATAGACTATAGTGAGCATTATTATCTTGGGATGATAGACTATAGTGAGCATTATTATCTTGGGATGATAGACTATAGTGAGCATTATTATCTTGGGATGATAGACTATAGCGAGCATTATTATCTTGGGATGATAGACTATAGTGAGCATTATTATCTTGGGATGATAGAGTATAGCGAGCATTATTATCTTGGGATGATAGACTATAGTGAGCATTATTATCTTGGGATGATAGACTATAGTGAGCATTATTATCTTGGGATGATAGACTATAGTGAGCATTATTATCTTGGGATGATAGACTATAGTGAGCATTAGTATCTTGGGATGATAGAGTATAGCGAGCATTATTATCTTGGGATGATAGACTATAGTGAGCATTATTATCTTGGGATGATAGAGTATAGCGAGCATTATTATCTTGGGATGATAGACTATAGTGAGCATTATTATCTTGGGATGATAGACTATAGTGAGCATTATTATCTTGGGATGATAGACTATAGTGAGCATTATTATCTTGGGATGATAGACTATAGTGAGCATTATTATCTTGGGATGATAGACTATAGTGAGCATTATTATCTTGGGATGATAGAGTATAGCGAGCATTATTATCTTGGGA
>NC_092279.1:28353837-28451337 GCF_036320965.1 Panulirus ornatus
TTTTCTCGTCTTCCAAAGCTATTTTGTCACTATTTTTTTTTCACATTGAATACCTCGACACCATTCTTAAGTAGACACACTCCAGCTGGAAGTGTGTGTGCCACCACTGCCACGTCCAACAGCTCTGAAACATGTTGCCATCCTGGGCCACCTGCTCACCAGGTACGTTGTGTACCGACTATACCTTTCAGTGTAGTCTAGCGTAGGTTAGGTGAGTCAGGAGATACACCTCCCGTGGTTATATATATACGTATAAAGGGTTTGACCCATCAGGATCGCTGATCTTGAGTATTTGGCTTGCCTCTGGTGATCACTGCCATCATTAATGTTAAGAGCCACATACATTTCTCCACAGTGTCCCTACATGGCCTGGCCTCGAATGTACAGCCAGTGTCGATCAACAAAGTGAGACTTGACCGAACCTATAGACGTGACCCGTGTGACCCATGTAGATGTACGAACTTGGTTCTGTCACTAGGCTGTGACCCGGGGACCTTACCCCCAGGGCCCACCACCAGCAGTAAGGACCAGTATGGCCTGTATTACCATCGGTGCTCCTACCGTCTTCTATCACCAGATCTTAGCCTGATGCCTCTGGTCCATAACGATCACCTGCAGTTAAGATGAAGGCTCTTATCTGTCCACATCGTCGCAGCAACCACCCAGGGTCTGTGCACCTCCAGTAATCGACCACATACGGTCCAGTAAGTTGTACGTAGACGTACGTGTTGTTACCATCGAAGCTACACTCGTCCTAGGTATTCTTGACCGTGTCTTGTGGATAATACTTAACGACTGCCACACGGAGAACTTATTTCCACATAAGTAGACTGGGCTTGTTAAGTAAGTAGGTCCCCTAAAGTAAGTAGGTTCCCTAAAGTAAGTAGGTTCCCTAAAGTAAGTGGGTTCTCTAAAGTAAGTAGGTTCCTTAAAGTAAGTAGGTCCCCTAAAGTAAGTAGGTCCCCTAAAGTAAGTAGGTCCCCTAAGTTAGTAGGTCCCCTAAGTTAGTAGCTCCCCTAAAGTAAGTGGGTTCCCTAAAGTAAGTAGTTCCCCTAAGTTAGTAGGTCCCCTAAAGTAAGTAGGTCCCCTAAAGTAAGTAGGTCCCCTAAAGTAAGTAAGTTCCCTAAAGTTAGTAGGTTCCCTCAAGCAAGTAGGTCCCCCTAAAGAACACAGGCCATCATGGCGGACGCTTCAGATGTTTACACAAGTGATGCAAACTCGTCTTTGCTGTTTTGTTTCTCAACACAAGTACCCCACACGCTGGTGTGGCGGGGGCTCTTGTTTTGCAGCCCCGCAGCCACTGACGCTCATCCTCCAGGACTTGAATTCGCGTCAGCTCAAAACCGTATTGATGCGAATTTGTATTGCTGTTTTTACAAGGTACGCTTAACCCGTTTTCTTTGTTGATATGGACTCAAGCAACGCACAACCCGTTTTCTTTGTTGGGATGGCGGCAAGGTATTTTTCTCCGATGTATCTCGGGCATTAATTAAAGACCAGATTCCGATGGTCATGCCTGCCATCTGGAACTGTGCTCAGCTCCATTTGTTAGTCCTAGTATGATAGTTGTTTTCTTTGATTCTCTTTCCTCTGACGCTGTGCGTTGAACATATATTCAATACTTGAATATGAGTTCTCTCCAACATGGTATTACAAGCTGCACACGGCATGCGAGTGTGTGTGTGTGTGTGTGTGTGTACACAGTGAGGAAGAAGGTAGTGTGGGGGAAGGGAGTGAATGGGGAAAAACAAGAAAATCCCCATTCTAAATAACTATATAAATCCCAATGAATCCCCTTGACAGGGGAGAGGAGTTAAATCCCCCCCAGTGTCTCTCCTTCTCGTGAGGGGAAGAAAATCCCTTCATCATTCTCTGGTGGTGTTGCTAAATCCCCTTCCTTATGGCTGGCCTCAGTGCGCGCACCTCACTGTAATGTGGAGGTGGCCAAGTTTCTCTTGAGGACAGAATATTACAGACTGATTTCTACGTTCCTCGCCCAGGAAAGAGATGTGTATTTCATCAAAGATGAGGAAGAGGAACAGGTAGGGTTATTGTGTACACGTGGACGAGGTTCTGCCATAGAAGAAGAGGAAGAAGGATGATAAAGCGAAGGGGGGATGACGTGTGTACCAGAGGCTGCTTGGGCTCTGGTGTGAAGTGCTCTGTTGATCTCATTAGAATAAGACCTTCAGCCTTCAGTCTCCGGTGTTGACCATGAAATACACACCGCCAGGGCATGGCTCCACAGCTCCAGGAGAGACATAGATACACAGCACCAGGAGAGATATAGACACACAGCACCAGGAGAAACATGGATACACAGCACCAGGAGAGATATAGACACACAGCACCAGGAGAAACATGGATACACAGCACCAGGAGAGATATAGATACACAGCACCAGGAGAAACATGGATACACAACATTGGGGACACATAGGTGAGTACCTGATGTACCCAGAGTGCATCACGAGGCTCCAGCATGTAACATGTATCCATGATGCGCGCGCGTGTGTTCTGGCTGCCTGGGATTTTCCGTATCCCCGTGATGGACGTGCGTGTTGTGGCTGTTGAGGAATTTCTGTAGCCCAGGATGCGCGCGCATGGCCTGGTTGCTGGCGTCGTTGGGTTGTTATCGTGGAGTCTTATCTATGCCCTTTGTGATATTAATTTTTTTTTAATTTGACCGATGGTTTGTGTACGTTTTATTATTAGGCTTTTAACATTTAAGCCGATGGTTTGTTTACATTCGACTTTTAAGGTTTTATTGTTAGGTCGATGGTTTGTGTACGTTCGAGTGTAAGTTTTCATTCTATTGGTCGATGGTTTATGGCAATTGAAGAAATCATTTGGCATTATGTAATGTGAAGATGTATTTATTTTTAGCTGTGATTTATGTTGGAGTTCTTGTATGATTTCAAGCCATGATTTTCATGAATTACTTCAGCTTAAAGACTTATTCAGTCGGACACACTTTAGACATTTTCCGAGCAAAAAAGAAGGAACAGAGAAGGGGGCCAAGTGAGGATATTTCCTCTAAGGCTCAGTCCTCTGTCTTAACGCTTCCTCAGTAACGCGGGATATGGCGAATATGAATAAAAAGAATATATATATATATATATATATATATATATATATATATATATATATATATATATATATATTATATAAATAAAGTTTACCTGACATTACATATATTATCTTGAGGATACGTCTGTTATATAACTGGTTAACAAAGTAATAGCCATAACTTTATGTAATTTTATTTATGAAAACCATATGAAGTGAGTTTGTTGTATAAACCAGGTGAGATGTGGTTTGTTTCAGTCTGGTGGTCGAGTATGTTCATATGCTACAGTAAGGTCAGGGTGTCAGGAATGTTGGTGTGTCTTATTCTTGAAAAACCTTTGAGTGATTTTTCGTGTTCCTGGTTGGTTCCGATACATCACCTGACGTTCACTGGCGAAGGAACAAGTTCAGTACACGTTGAATTTTCGTCATATTTAATTCTCAGATTTAATCTTGAGTATTATCTGTTACCTAGTGTCTGTATAGCACTGTATAGTAACTGTTATAGATCTTTTAATCCGCTGTGTTATAATGGGTCCACTTCACCCGTGGTGCAGTAATTTTGGCCACGTTCTCTCGCAGATTAAAAGCTGTAAAAATGAAGGCTCTGAGGTTGACAGGCGACAGAGGAGGGAAGAAACATTTTAAATATGTGTTGTGAATATTATAAGGTTTAGGGAGGAGGAGGTTGATGTTTAGTAGGGGATGGTGATGCTCTGCTGGGAGTCCAGCTCTGCCCTCCACATTAATCACTGTCAACAGTGTTACTCTTCAAGCGTGTAGGCTACACCCGCCTCACGGGGTACACAAGGGGGTTTTCTTATGCTTCACGCTACTACTCTGACGCTGCGCTCTCGGGTTATATTGTGTCCTGCCGTGTGTGGGTCATTATTCCCTCTTGCTCTGTAAGGTCGTGGGGAAGAGGGAGGAGGGAATTATTTTCACGTTTGTACTCTTATATCTAAACAGGCATCGTGAGTGTACGCACGTAAGTGTGTAATCCTCTCAGTCGTCGCCTGCCGCAGGGTACAGCCCCAGGGTGAGGATGGAGACACGGACGGAGGAGGACAACACCCAGTGGTGGAATCGTGGTGCTCAGGGGGTTCCCCTGTGTGCTGTGATCGGTAGTTCAGAGTCGTAACTAGCACTTGTTGATGTCGGTGTGGATCAGAGATCACGAGGGGTCTCACAACACAGCCTCTTCTCTGGTGTGGTTGATCTGCTCCAGCGTGTTACCGTCGCTGTATCCACACTGGAAGTTTATCATTGTCGCTCTGACTGACCCGTTCACTGGTACAGGTTCGTCTGGTGCACCAGCAGGTGAGGAGAGCCAGGTTCACCAAGGAGAGGCCTGGTGCACCAGGAGGTGTGAACTTTTATTGAAATAGAGAGGTTAATGAAAGAGAAAAAGAAGAGACAGGGAAAAGCATTTACGAATTTTGAAGGATGTGGACAACTTGTCTTTAGAATATGCAGGAAAAGCATTTACGAATTTTGAAGGATGTGAAAAACCTGTCGTTAGAATATGCCAGGTCATAGTTGTTAGGGAAGACATGTGAGGGTAGAGAATTCCAAAGCATCGAAGTGTATGGAAGGAAACAGTTATCAAAACAGCCCACGCTGGAGTTGCCAACACAACGATCATGTGACGCAGCGGCTTGAATATTAGTTGGTCTAGTTAGTGTTGGAGGCACACAAGTAGCCAGCTCTCAGGAGCAAAAACCAAAGTAATGCCTATAGAAGAGGGAAAGTGAACCAACATTGCGGGTTAGGGGAAGCAAATCAAGTTTGTAAGTTAACCTGGGACAGTTTATATGTCGGATCGCTCTCGACTCTGTCAAGTAAAGATGTAGAGCTAGAATCACCCCAGATGTGAGAGCAATACTCCATACAAAGACGCATCAGTCTTTTATGTAAACGGAGCAACTGTTTCGAAAAAAAGAAATTTCGACATCTAAACATGATTCCCATTTTCTTAGAGGCAGACTTAGTAGCTATTTCCGTAATATGGGGTTTCTGAGAAAGAGTGGATGTTACAGTAATACCAAGTACGTTCATTGAGTCAAGAGGTGGAATTACAGACCCATCACAAGAGAGAGAGAGAGGAAAGTTGTGTGGAACTTACGGTGGAAAGATGGGTAGAAGTTGGGTCTGAACCAGATTTCATCTACCCCAAGTAGATATCCTATCGAAGTTTGAGTTTATTGAAGAAGTTGTGTCGAGACAAGATGCAGATCGAGTGAGTGAAGAAGTAGCAGAAGTTAAGGATGTGGAGGAATGTAGTGATATGTCGTCAGCGTATGAATGCATTTGTTTATGTATGAGAAAAAGATATTGTTGCTAGAAAAGGAGAAAAAGTGTAGGAGGCATGACTGAACCTTGACGGACACCGCTGATGATGGAGAAAGGGGGTAGAGACTGACCCATCTGCCAGGGAGGAAGCTAGATACGAGGGAAGGAAGCCAAAAGAAGGGAAACTTAAGAGATGAGGCCACTGTCAAAAGCTTTGGATAGCTCGAGGGCAACTACTTGGATCCCCCCAAGAGTTTTCAGGGCTGATGACCAGACATCAGTAAGAGAGGAGAGAATATCGCCGATGGATCTTAAGAAGACTATAAGATCCAGAAAATCTGAGGATAGGGGAGTTGAGGACGGATTCAAAGTCTCCGGAAATTGCAGGTGTCATATCAATAGGACGATAGTTAGAGGGGGTTAGAACGGTCAGCCTTATTAGGAGTGGGATCTACCATCACATGCTTCCAAGATGAAGGAAAAGTTTTGGTTTTTAAATAGAAACAGAACAGACGAGCAAGCACAGGTGCAAGTTCAGGACCATAAGCCATGCTTTTGTCCAGAAAAGGAAAGGCTTTTTTGGACACTTCCAAAAGAGATTAAAAGAAGGGGCATAGGATTAGCAAGAGGAGCATCAGGGGGTAAAGGAATGGTAGAGTTATCCAAATTAGACTTAAAGGAGAAATGGGAAGCAAAGAGAGTTGCTCTGTCAGAGGAGAGATGGGAACTAAAGGGAGTTGCTTTGTCTACGGTAGAGACTGATATAGTACTTTCAAAGCGGAAAAATGAAGGAAAGGTAAAGCGACAGAAGTTGTTAACGATGCCCTTTAGCTAATGACCAGGAAGACCTACCTATCAGTGGATGACGAAAGGAGGTTATCGCACATACTTTGAATAAAGGAACGCAGTCATTACGGACAGTGATAAAACTTGAATGGGAATCGCAGGAAAGTGAGTTTTTTTCCAAGTCCGAGATTATTTTTTTTTATTATGTTGAAGGTTCCAGTCATGGACAGAAGTCCACATCAAGGCCGGGCCTTAATTGAAATATAGAGAAAACTGAAAAGGAAAAGACAAGGGAAAGTATTTACGAATTTGCCTGACCCCTTACCTGAATGGCCTTAGAACAGGAACGGTTGAACCACGGACTGGTTGAAGAGGTCGTCTTGGAGGAAGAGAGAATAAATGCTTCCATTCCCGCAACAATAATCTTTTCCTTGAATTTAGCGGCAACAGAAGCATCATCACATAAGAGACAATAATTTACCCATAGTCAGAAAAATTATTTCGTAAGTTATTGCATTTAGCTATGCTGAGGTGCCAATATTTACGTTTAGAAGCGACTACTGGGATGTGACGTTAGAATAGATACATTTATGAGAGTGAGTTCAGATGACCCAGCTGGGGGCGAGATTGTGCAGTAACAGCAGGAAGGGTTTGAGTTAAAAAAAAGAAAAAATCCAGAGTATAAGGAGAATGGACACAACGGTCAGAAGTATGGGTAAGATGAGAGAGAATTTGCTTTAGATCATTAAGAATGGAGAAAGTGAGGGCTTCAATCCCTTCATCATCCGTATGGGAGTAATTCAACCATTCCCTATGGCGAAAGTTGAAATCTCGTAAGTAGAGGATTTTAGGCAGTCGAAGAAAGATATGAAATTTGTAGAATTAGCAGAGCAGTAGGCAAAGCAAAGGAAAAGTTTGGTGTCTGGTAGACAGAACCTTAAGCCAGATAACATCAAAGTTTAGGGACTCAGCGTCTTCGAGACTTGCAACAGATGTGTTAATGTTGGAATAAGCACAGGCGCCACCTTTACACCGGAAACATGAGTGGAGATTATAGTTGGCATCACTAAGGGAGAGCGTCCGATGCACCGGAAAGTGTGAATCAATATCACTAAGGGAGAGTGCTTGGCGCACCAGCAAGTGTGAGTCATTGTCACCAAGGGATTAGTGCCTGGTGCACCAGCAGTTGTGACATGGTAATACCAATGGCCAGTGAGTCAGTATCACCAAGGGACAGTACTTTGCTAAATGGAACCCGGAGTATCCGCTACTGTACGTGTTCCAGGTGTAGTGGCTGTGGTTGAAGCTGAACGTGTTCCAGGTGTAAGATGGCTGGCTGGAGTGGAAGCCGTGGATATCTCGCGTGAGTGTTGGCTGGAGTGACGAGTGAGGACAGAGAGGTATCTTGGAGGGCTGAGCTACAGACTCCGGTAGAGACTTTAGGAACTATTTCCTGTAGTGTTGACTGGTGAGACGGGTTTGGAGATTTGAGGAGTTTGGGAGGGATTTGCTAGAGGGTTTGTGGAAGTGTGGTGGGCAAGAGAATGTTGGGAATCCCAAAGGTAATCAAGAGGAAAGTAGGAAAGTAGAGGAGTTGTAGAAGGAAAGTGCTGAAGCCTGGGGATCCAGCCAAGTTTTTTTGCTTATGTACATACAGTTTGCATTGTTTTTCATGTAATTCATTGGAAATTTAAAGGGGATTGTGGAGATCGCACCATGTGTCTAGCATCTTTATATATATATATATATATATTATATATATATATATATATATATATATATATATATATATATATATATATATATATATTAGGAAAGAGTGTAAGGAAAAAAGTTCTAGACTGATGTGGGTAGAAATGAAAGTGGATGGCGAGAGATGTGTGATTATTAGTGCTTATGCACCTGGTAATAAGAAGACAGATCATGAGAGGCAAGTGTTTTGCGAGCAGCTGAGTGAGTGTGTCAGCAGTTTTGATGTGAGAGACCGGATGTAAGTGATGGGTGACTTGAATGCGAAGTTGAGTAATGTGGCAGTTGAGGGTTTTAACTGGGGGGCATTGGGTAATCAGTACTATGAATAGAAATGGTGAGCAGATTGTGGAACTGTGTTATGAAAAAGGGTTGCGTAGGGAGGGAGGTGGACAGATTAAAAAGGGTAGTGAGTGGTGGGATGAAATAGAATTGTTAGTGAAAGAGAAAATAGAGGCGTTTGGGTGGTCCATTCAGGGAAGGTTTGCAATTGATTAGAGGACATATAATAAGAGAAAGCGGCAGGAGGTCAAGAGGAAGATGCAGGGGTTGAAAAAGAGAGTTGGGATGAGTAAGCATCAGCAAACGTCAGTGAGAATGAAATATTTGGGAAGAAGGTTAATGATATGCGAAAAACAAGAGAACAAATGGGAACATCGTTTAGAGAGGCAAAAGAAGTGGTAACAGGTTGTGATAAAGTGAGTAGGAGATGAAGTAAGTATTTAAATGGACTGTTGAATGGATTTGATGATAGGGAGGCAGATGTAGAGTGTTTGGGTTGGGATGATATGCCAGGTGAGAGAGCTATGGGGATGGGTTTGGTGAATAGAGAAGAGGTGGTAGAAGCCTTGCTTTAAGATGAAGTACGGCAAGGCGGCTGGAGTAAATGGTACTGCAGTCGAATTTATTAAGAAGGGGGGTGACTGTGTTGTTTATTGGTTGGTAAGGATCTTCAGTCTATGTATGGATCATGATGAGGTGCCTGAGACTGATGGAATGCATATATAGTGCCATATAAATGCATTAAGGTGTGTTCAAACTACAGAGGGAAGTCGGTTTGTTGAGTGTACCTAGTAAGTTGTATGGAGGCGTTGTGATTGAGAGGGTGACGGTATGTAAAGAACATCAGATTGGGAGAAGCAGTGTGGATTCATGTGGTAGAGGATGATTGGTTCATTTATTTCCTTTAAAGAATATGTGTGAGAAATACTAAGAGAAAGAGATGGATTCATTAGTGGCATTTATGGATCTGTAGAAAACATGATTGGGTGATAGAGATGCCTTGTGGAAGGTCTTAAGAATATGCGGATTAACAGGAAAACTGCTAGAAACAGTAGTTTTTATCAAGGCTGTAAGGCATGTGTACGAGTAGGAAGAGAGGAGAGTGTGTTATTCCATGTGAAGATTGATCTACGGCAAGGGTTTGTGATGCCACCATGGTTCTGTAATTTGTTTGTTTATTTTTTCCCACTAAGTGCTGATTTATCTTAGTCTTGTACATTCTCTATTACTGTGACCACTTTAACAATTATCACCCATACCAGGTGGTTGTGATAGTCTTTTGACTATGCTAATGCATCTTGTTGTACCATGTATATGATGTAACACTCAGTTTTTGTCCAATAAACTTTGATAATGATAATGTTTATGGATGGGGTGGTGAGGAAGGTAAATGCGAGAGTCTTAGAGACAAAAGTAAGTATGCAGTCCATGAGGGATGAGAGGGCCTGGGAAGTGAGTCAGTGGATGTTTGTTGATGATACAGCTCTGGTGTCGGATTCCTGTGAGAAACTGTAGAAGTTGGTGACTGAGTTTAGAGGAGTGTGTGAAAGGAGGAGCCTTTAGAGTAAATGTGAATAAAAGTAAGTTTATTAGATTTAGCAGAGTTGAGGGACAAGTTATTTGGGATGTGGATTTGAAAGGAGAAAGCTTGGAAGTGAAGTGTTTTTAATATACAGGAGCGCACATGGCAGCTAATGCAAGCATGGAAGCGGGAGTGAGTTATATAAAGAGTTGTTGAGGGGTCGAAAGTTCTGGGAGTGCTGAAGAGTGTGTGGAAAGAGAGAACGTTATCTGGGAGGGCAAAAATAGGTATGCTGGAAGGCATGGGCTGTAAGTAAGGTTATGCGGATGAGGATGTTATGTGTTAAAATTGAAATGTTTGAGGACAATATGTGGTGTGAGGTGGTTTGATCGAGTGAGTAATGAGAGGGCAATAGACACTTGTGGTAATAGAAAGAGTATGGCTGAGGGCTGAAGAGGGTATGCTGAAATGGTTTGGACGTACGGAGACAATCAGTGAGAAAAGGTTGACAAAGAAAGTAAATGTGTCAGAGGTGGCGGAAGCAAGGAGAACAGGGATTCCAAATTGGAGAACCAAAGATACAGTGAGAAGATTTTGAGAGATCGGGGCCCTGAACATGCTGGAGGGTGAAAAGCGTGCAGGAGTTAGACTAAATTGGGATGACGTGGTTTAATGGGGTCGATGTGCCGTCTGTGGATTGAACCAGTGCATGGGAAGTGTCTGAGGTAAATCAGAGAAAGGTCTGTGGGGCCTGATTGTGGATAGGGAACTGTGTTTTCAGTGCATTACACATGACAGCTAGAGAATGGGTGAGCGAATGTGGCCTTTTGTCGCCTGCTCATGGTGCGATTTAGCTAACGCTGTAAAAAGTGGTAATATATATATATATATATATATATATATATATATATATATATATATATATATATATATATATATATATATTTTTTTTTTATATACTTTGTCGCTGTCTCCCGCGTTTGCGAGGTAGCGCAAGGAAACAGACGAAAGAAATGGCCCAACCCCCCCCCCCCATACACATGTATATACATACGTCCACACACGCAAATATACATACCTACACAGCTTTCCATGGTTTACCCCAGACGCTTCACATGCCCTGCTTCAATCCACTGACAGCACGTCAACCCCGGTATACCACATCACTCCAATTCACTCTATTCCTTGCCCTCCTTTCACCCTCCTGCATGTTCAGGCCCCGATCACACAAAATCTTTTTCACTCCATCTTTCCACCTCCAATTTGGTCTCCCTCTTCTCCTTGTTCCCTCCACCTCCGACACATATATCCTCTTGGTCAATCTTTCCTCACTCATCCTCTCCATGTGCCCAAACCACTTCAAAACACCCTCTTCTGCTCTCTCAACCACGCTATTTTTATTTCCACACATCTCTCTTACCCTTACGTTACTCACTCGATCAAACCACCTCACACCACACATTGTCCTCAAACATCTCATTTCCACCACATCCATCCTCCTGCGCACCACTCTATCCATAGCCCACGCCTCGCAACCATACAACATTGTTGGAACCACTATTCCTTCAAACATACCCATTTTTGCTTTCCGAGATAATGTTCTCGACTTCCACACATTCTTCAAGGCTCCCAGGATTTTCGCCCCCTCCCCCACCCTATGATCCACTTCCGCTTCCATGGTTCCATCCGCTGCCAGATCCACTCCCAGATATCTAAAACACTTCACTTCCTCCAGTTTTTCTCCATTCAAACTCACCTCCCAATTGACTTGACCCTCAACCCTACTGTACCTAATAACCTTGCTCTTATTCACATTTACTCTTAACTTTCTTCTTCCACACACTTTTCCAAACTCAGTCACCAGCTTCTGCAGTTTCTCACATGAATCAGCCACCAGCGCTGTATCATCAGCGAACAACAACTGACTCACTTCCCAAGCTCTCTCATCCCCAACAGACTTCATACTTGCCCCTCTTTCCAAAACTCTTGCATTCACCTCCCTAACAACCCCATCCATAAACAAATTAAACAACCATGGAGACATCACACACCCCTGCCGCAAACCTACATTCACTGAGAACCAATCACTTTCCTCTCTTCCTACACGTACACATGCCTTACATCCTCGATAAAAACTTTTCACTGCTTCTAACAACTTTCCTCCCACACCATATATTCTTAATACCTTCCACAGAGCATCTCTATCAACTCTATCGTATGCCTTCTCCAGATCCATAGATGCTACATACAAATTCATTTGTTTTTCTAAGTATTTCTCACATACATTCTTCAAAGCAAACACCTGATCCACACATCCTCTACCACTTCTGAAACCACACTGCTCTTCCCCAATCTGATGCTCTGTATATACATATATATATATATATATATATATATATATATATATATATATATATATATATATATATATATATATATTGGAAAGGATCACAATTTTATCTCGGAAAGCAAAAATGGGTATGTTTGAAGGAATAGTGGTTCCAACAATGTTGTATGGTTGCGAGGCGTGGGCTATGGATAGAGTTGTGCGCAGGAGGATGGATGTGCTGGAAATGAGATGTTTGAGGACAATATGTGGTGTGAGGTGGTTTGATCGAGTAAGTAACGTAAGGGTAAGAGAGATGAGTGGAAATAAAAAGAGCGTGGTTGAGAGAGCAGAAGAGGGTGTTTTGAAATGCTTTGGGCACATGGAGAGAATGAGTGAGGAAAGATTGACCAAGAGGATGTATGTGTCGGAGGTGGAGGGAACGAGGAGAAGAGGGAGACCAAATTGGAGGTGGAAAGATGGAGTGAAAAAGATTTTGTGTGATCGGGGCCTGAACATGCAGGAGGGTGAAAGGAGGGCAAGGAATAGAGTGAATTGGATCGATGTAGTATACCGGGGTTGACGTGCTGTCAGTGGATTGAATCAGGGCATGTGAAGCGTCTGGGGTAAACCATGGAAAGCTGTGTAGGTATGTATATTTGCGTGTGTGGACGTATGTATATACATGTGTATGGGGGTGGGTTGGGCCATTTCTTTCGTCTGTTTCCTTGCGCTACCTCGCAAACGCGGGAGACAGCGACAAAGCAAAAAAAAAAAAAAAAAAAATATATATATATATATATATATATATATATATATATATATATATATATATATATATATATATATATATATATGTATATATATATATATATATCAGCGCCATCTATTGAGTTGCTTTTCATCCTCCTTATCAGCGCCATCTGTTGAGTAGCTTATCAGTCTCTTTATCAACGCTCTATATTGACCAGCTTCTCATTTTCTCTTAGTAGCATCAGTTATTGAGTAGCTTCTCAATCTCTGTGTCAGTGTCGTCAACCAAATGGATTCCTATTTTGACGAAAGTTATCATCTAATGATAACACGCCGTTGGTGCTTGGTGTTGTCCTTACCGTGTCGTGTCGTTGGTGTGACGCTAAGGGCAACATAACTAGTTGTTATTCGCGGGAACGCGTTAACCATCAGGCGTACTTTACAACGCTGTCACTCGTTTTGATGACAAGATACAAGACGAGGTACTGTCATTTCTCTAGGTTGTGTGTGTCATTTATCGTCGATGTAAGCATCTGGTGTATTGGCATGTAATAGAAGGGCGTTGGGTAGCGGGTGGTGTGTGTGTGTGTGTGTGCCAGTGCTGAGGTGACGGGAGACAGGCACTTAGTGTAGCCTTACCGGTTGCTGATGCATTTCCTTTCTGCTCCGTCAAGTTAGAATTGATTCCGGGATGAATTTCGCAGGTAAGGGACGTGCACCCTGGCCAGGTGGGTGAAAATTCCTGGAGGATTTCATTTAGTCGATGTTCAGAGAGGTGTTGTCATCAAGGCCACGTCGTCACCCCTGCTGTAAATATGTGTTGTGGCAAGAATCGTGTGGGAGGTGTGCAGAATGAGGAGATGGATGAGTCCCTGGCAGACATGCAGGAATCTGTCCTTTATGGTTGGTTGAGGCTTTTTTTTCTTCTTATTGTGGCCTCTTGAGTCAGTCATGTGTCTCACATCTGGTGCAGCACACACCGCGACCTGCCTTGCTGGAAACCATGACAGAGATGGCGTAGGTATTAAGGTTATCCTGCAGGCTCGTGGCCCGACCTACGTGCGGCCGAGGTCGGCCATGGTTGGTGTTCTCCAGCCACAGTGGACGATGTGCCGTATCGGGTTGTAGAATCTAAGGATGGTCAGAGCCATTCCCGTGAGCCATTTCCGTAGCACTTGTGATTCCTAAGAATCTCAGCGCCATTCCCGTGGCACTTGTGATTCCTAGGAATCTTAGAGTCATTCCCGTAGCTCTTGTGATTCCTGGGAATCTCAGAGCCATTCCCGTGGCACTTGTGATTCCCGGGATGGTCAGAAGCATCCAGATGGCACTCACAATACCCTGGATGGTCATCCACGTGTACGAGGCTCCCTCACCATCATCCCCCATGATGGTCACAACCATCCATGAGGCACTTCCTGACTCCTGCTAGTGTTGTTGTTTACTGATGATGCAGTCAGGGTGGACAGTCTCTCTCTCTCTCTCTCTCTCTCTCTCTCTCTCTCTCTCTCTCTCTCTCTCTCTCTCTCTCTCTCTCTCTCTCTCTCTCTCTCTCTCTCTCTCTCACCAGCAGCTGCTCTCACCTGGATGAGGTTAGCAGTAATAAGAAACTTCTCGCGAGTTATGTATTTGTGTGTGTATGTGTGTGTGTGTGTGTGTGTGTGTGTGTGTGTTTGTGTGTGTGTGTGTGTGTGTGTGTGACTAGTTATGTATGTTTTTGTTTGTGTGCGTGTGTATGTTTGTGGGTGAGCGTGTGTGTGTGTGAGTGCATGTATGAGACACGTCTGAATATGTGTGTGTGTGTGTGTTTACATGCATGTGTCAAGGAGGGGGTCGATCAGAGGAGCCGAGTGCGTGCAAACCAGAGTTGTGTCCTCCTCACTGAGTGCGTCATCACACTCATACCCTTACCTACATTATGCCCTCCTGACAGCTGGAGCGTGGGCATCGTGTGAGATACTCCACCTTTCCCTCGCACCATTAAACCCAATTCTTCCATCCGTCATTCTCTTTGATCTTCGCTTGGTTGATCATGTCGCTGGTGGAATGTGTCTCTTGCATCATGATGTGGTGGTGCGTTCAGCTGGCTTGCTTGACCCTAGTTTGGGCAGGTGGTTCACGCAGGTACCACCTGACGAACCGCAGGTCATCTTGTGACCTCTACCGTACCAGCTGACGAACCGCAGGTCATCTTGTGACCTCCTACGGTACCGGCTGACGAACCGCAGGTCATCTTGTGACCTCCTACGGTACCAGCTGACTCACTGTAACGCTTCCTGGTTTACTCAACTCCCCCAAGCACCAGCTGACTCATCTGGCACTTGTTTACGGATATAGGCATCAGCTGGCACTGTGAGGCTCACCTGGTAACACCTGACGTGCCGCTCACCTAGTAACACTGATGTACCGCTCACCTGGTAACATCTGGCGCACCGCTCACCTGGTAACATCTGACGTACCGCTCACCTGGTAACACCTGACGTACCGCTCACCGGGTAACACCTGACGTACCGCTCACCTGGTAACATCTGACGTACCGCTCACCTGGTAACACCTGACGTACCGCTCACCTGGTAACACCTGACGTGCTGCTCACCTGGTAACACCTGACGTGCTGCTCACCTGGTAACACCTGTCGTGCTGCTCACCTGGTAACACCTGACGTGCTGCTCACCTGGTAACACCTGACGTGCTGCTCACCTGGTAACACCTGACGTGCTGCTCACCTGGTAACACCTGACGTACCGCTCACCTGGTAACACATGACGTACCGCTTACCTGGTAACACCTGACGTACCACTCACCTGGTAACACCTGACGTGCTGCTAACGTGGTAACACCTGACGTGCCGCTCACCTGGTAACACCAGACGTACCGCTCACCTGGTAACACCTGACGTGCTGCTCTCCTGG
Organism: Panulirus ornatus; assembly: GCF_036320965.1. Lineage (NCBI taxonomy): Eukaryota > Metazoa > Arthropoda > Malacostraca > Decapoda > Palinuridae > Panulirus > Panulirus ornatus. Next base: position 28,369,528 of record NC_092279.1, read on the forward strand.
TAACACCTGACGTACCGCTCACCTGGTAACACCTGACGTACCGCTCACCTGGTAACACCTGACGTACCGCTCACCTGGTAACACCTGACGTACCGCTCACATGGTAACACCTGACGTACCGCTCACATGGTAACACCTGACGTACCACTCACCTGGTAACACCTGACGTGCTGCTCACCTGGTAAAACCTGACGTACCGCTCACCTCGTAACACCTGACGTACCGCTCACCTGGTAACACCTGACGTACCGCTCACCTGGTAACACCTGACGTACCGCTCACCTGGTAACACCTGACGTACCGCTCACCTGGTAACACCTGACGTACCAGGTATCAAGTGAGTCAGCACAGTACTGTAAACTCACACTGGCACCGTCTGACCCACTCCAGCACCAGGGGGCTCCCAAACTCACCCAGCACAGGCTGGCTAACTGTGGTAACACATAACTTATTACAAGACCACTTGGCACATAGCAGTGCTACCTGCCCCCCCTGTGGCACCATCTGACTCATGTGAACACCATCTGACTCATATGAACACCATCTGACTCATGTGAACACCATCTGACTCATGTGAACACCATCTGACTCATGTGAGCACCGTCTGACTCATGTGAACACCATCTGACTCATGTGAGCACCGTCTGACATGCTTCAGCGTCTATAGCAGTGCCGACGCAGAGTGATTCGGGCACCAGCTGTCCCCACAGCACCTGCGAACTCAGTACAGCACCAGCTGATTTTACACATTATCAGGTGATTCATCGCAACCTCAGCTGATTTACCACAGCACCAGCTGACTCACCACAGCAACAGCTGACATATCACAGCACCAGCTGACTCACCACAGCAACAGCTGACATATCACAGCACCAGCTGACTCATCATAGTACCAGCTGACTCACCACAGCAACAGCTGACTCACCATAGCAACAGCTGACATATCACAGCACCAGCTGACTCACCACAGCACCAGCTGACATATCACAGCAACAGCTGACTCACCACAGCAACAGCTGACATATCACAGCAACAGCTGACTCACCACAGCAACAGCTGACTCATCATAGTACTAGCTAATTGAGCATCAGCTGACTCACCATAGCGCCAGCTTCCTCGACACAGCACAACTGACTCAAGATATCCACCTGACTCAACACCAGCAGCAGCTGACCCATCAAAGCTCCAGCTGACTCACAGAACAAACGGTTGACCTCAGCTGGCTCAACTCATCCACCTGACTCATACCATCAGCTGACTCCCATGGCTGACTCAGTACAACACCATCCGACTCAACACATCACGGTTAGCTCAGTGCATCCACCTGACTCACACAGCACCAGCGGACTCAGCACAGCACCAGCTGACCTAACAAAGTACCAGCTGTCTCACACAGCACCAGCTGACTCAACCCAGCACTGATCATTGATCGCATTAGTTGGATCTTGAGGGGAAAGATTTGACTGGCAGTAATATCTGGATGCAAAGGTTTCCTTGTGACTGACGATTGACTGACAGTAGTTTGACTGCCTGACTGCTGGTTAGCCTGACATGCCAATAGCAGCTTGTATGATTTGCTTCGTCTCGATTGCCTTAGCTTAACTCGGACATACGCGTAAGCTTGGCTGACTTGCTCCCATCTCGAGTGCCCTGGCGAAGCTTGATTGACAATACAGCTATTTCTAGCTTGCTGGCCACATCCCAACTACCTCAGCTAAGGTTGATTAAGACAATGCTAAGCTGAGCTGACTTGGTACACGTCTCAGACTGAGGTAGCTGACTTGCCACATCCCAGCCTCCTTACCGGAGCTTGACCGACATACCTGAGCCATTGCAGTTACTGGATTCAATTTCCACAGACGAAGGATCCAAAGCAGTTGTGTGTTAGGACACTTCGCAGCTCGAGTGTGTGTGTGTGGTTCATGCACCACAGTTCTCTGTTTACTTCCCACAGTTGGCCTCTGTCGCACCTGGAGGTCGTCATTTTTTTTCCGCTGGGGTGGGAGGCTACCAGTTGACGACTCCCTCTTCTTCACGAAATTCGTCGAGTCTGTCATTTGACGACGACCACCAGAGCCTGAAGCGGGTAATGTTTTCTTGGTGTGGTAGTATGCCAGTGTCAGCCTTGTTGGGTGGTGGCTGTGGTGTTGGTGGCGGTGGTGGCTGTGGTGTTGGTGGCGGTGGTGGCTGTGGTGGCGGGATATAACGGATGAGTCGCCTGAACCAGCCTCTGTAGTGATGGGGAAGCACTCACTCCTGCCTCCCCTCCCAGAAATACTCCACACCTGTCCCTCCTTCATAACGTGCCACCTACCAGCCAGCCAGCCAACCAGCCACCCAGCCGCCCACACCTCTTTATATGCCGCCCACCGACCTTCCTCTGTCCTCTGTCACCCGCAATACGTCCCTGCCATATCCCGTATCTCATCTCCAGTTCTGGGTCGACCTTCTTCATGCTGTTCCTCCTGGTGCTGGTCGACCCTCCGGTCCATCATTCTTACGCTCTCCTTCTTTCCGTCAGTTTCTCTTCTCTGTCGTCTTCAAGATGACAGAAAATTGTCCTCCCTGTTCTTCTTGAGGGAATTGTCGAAAAGACCATCGTAGATCCGTCTATCCAGGCCGGTTTGTCCCACATTTGGCACAGGTTTGAAAACCGGTAGAGGATATATTCTCCTGCAAACGATGTTTTCTGAGACAAAAAGGAAGACCAGGGTGTAGTCGAGATGGATGACATCGTTGCTATAAAAATAGTCGTACGGGACATACTTGACCTCGTACGAATATTGTTATTACCCCGTGATCGTGTAGCCGCCGAGATGGGGGAACATTTCCCCGTAATGAGCTTTTCCAGCGGCGTGGAAGTGGGTCTCTTTTCTGATGATGTTCTCGAGCGTGATTGTTGGCCAGATGGAAATGTTGGGTTGCAGTCTCACTGCTCCACCCTTGACTGGGGACGAGGTCTCCTTCTTGCTGGTAAAGGCTGTGGAAGCCTTCGCTTTTCTTGTGGAATTTGTTTGCCCGTGATGGAAATATTACTTGGTCATATAATTTCTTCCTTATTGACCATGATATCAGTGGTAGTCTCTGCTATCTTACCCATACCTAACGTTATCTTTACGTTGTTTAATCCTGATGATAAGAACCTTACCAGTTTGGCAGATGTAAAATTGATTACACTCTTTACAGGGGATGTTGTACACACAACCCTTCTGTGAAGTTACAGAATTTCTGAGATAAGACTTTCCCTAACCTTATCATCATTACTGAAAACTACATTGATATTAAAAAAGAAAAGAACTTTGACAAAACAGAGTATTAACCAAGTTCTCACAAAAGGGCAGTACTAACAAGTTTTGCCCACAAATTGTTCTTTAGATTTAACATTGTAAAGACTTTCCAGCAAGATTACAAGCTGAATCAAGGAAATGTGTAATTTATATCTAGTGTCATAGATATTGCAGAATTTATCAATGAATTTTGTAGTTCATATGCGAAATGCTCTGAGAAATATTGATGAAAACACACAACATTTCACTTTATTTTGATGAGTAAAGTAGTTTTCGATATATGCGAAATTTTAGTTTATTTTCGTCCCTCTGAGTATTATTGTGTAAGGACACCAGTATATTGTCTGTCTCAGTTTCAAGAGTGAACTTTATTTAATCTATTAAACAATTCAGATTGTTAAGAAATACATTTTCATCTTTATCAATTGGCCAAAAACAAAGAATATTATTAAAAACTTTTACCATTTGGAATTTCTAGGTGAGATCTCATAAAGTATCTTGCCTTCAAAAGATTTTCATACATAAACTACTTAGTGGGCTGCAAGAGGATTTCCCATACTCATACCAAATTGCTGTGTGAAGAAACTATCATTGAACTGAAATGTACTATCTTTAATACTTAGTGTGATTAACTCCAAAAATGTACTTGTAGGTAGTTGTATGCTTTTCAAGGTCTTCCACTAAAAATCATCACTAGGGACTTTGGTGGATAATAACACAACATCAAAACTGGTCAACTTAAATCTGTATCAAGTTGGACACAACTGAGTTTGTCTCCTGGATCAATATTGACTTGGTATGAGAGCAAAATGTTGTACCAGTTAATGGACTGAGAATACTGACAAGCCATTTTGACAGTTGTTTTTCATATCCCAGTGAATGGACTGTAGGTCTGACAGCGTTTCCTGGTTTATGAGTCTTCATTAAACCATACATGTAAAGCAAGGATGGAATGAAGGAAGGACATGTCTTGACTAATTCAGTATTGTCTGTAAGCAAGTCTTTTATTATTCAACTTGCTCTTCCTATTAGAACACTTCTAAGAGGAGAAATGTACTTCTATCCTGTAATAGACCCTACATTTGAACTAGATAATCATCTTTATTCAAAATCGTTACGACGTTCGACTTTGTCAGCTTGAGTGAGGTGCAGATCCCTGTGTTTCTTCATATCAACGAGAGCACTTTTAAAACGAGCTGGACAGCTAGGAGGTACACTGTTAGACATAGCACTATAGACAGTTTCTTTGATAGCTTTCAATTTATATGAATCAAAATGTTGGTTTATATCGATCAGGTAACTTTATAAAGTGAAAATATTGTAGATATGTTTCCCAGAACATAGGTTAACCAGGGTTTGTAACCAGAGAGAGGTGGGGTCGTCGAGGGTGACCTGTGACCTAATCCCTTCACCTGCTTCTGTATTCATTTGCCTTGCAGCCCCACCCAGTGGCGGCTGATATGTTATATTCTGGTTTTCTCTGTCTGTATGCAGTCTTGACCATGTAATTATACGAAAGCGCTTGACGCTTTTTCGTTCTCTTGTGGTTTTACTTGCATCTGTGTTTATATATATGTATATATATATATATATATATATATATATATATATATATATATATATATATATATATGACAGCTAGAGACTGTATGTGAACGAAAGTGGCCTTTGTTGTCTTTTCCTAGCGTTACCTCGCGCACATTTGGAGGGAGGGGGTGGTTATTTTCATGTGTGGCGGGGTGGCGATGGGAATGAATAAAGGCAGACAGTATGAATTATGTGCATGTGTATATATGTATGTGTCTGTGTGCATATATATATATATATATATATATATATATATATATATATATATATATATATATATATATATATATATATATATATATATATATTTCCCTGGGGATAGGGGAGAAAGAATACTTCCCACGTATTCCCTGCGTGTCGTAGAAGGCGACTAAAAGGGGAGGGAGCGGGGGGCTGGAAATCCTCCCCTCTCGTTTTTTTTTAATTTTCCAAAAGAAGGAACAGAGAATTGGGCCAGGTGAGGGTATTCCCTCAAAGGCCCAGTCCTCTGTTCTTAACGCTACCTCGCTAATGCGGGAAATGGCGAATAGTTTGAAAGAAAGAAAGAATATATATATATATATATATATATATATATATATATATATATATATATATATATATATATATATATAATCCCTGGGGATAGGGGAGAACGAATACTTCCCACGTATTCCCTGCGTGTCGTAGAAGGCGACTAAAAGGGGAGGGAGCGGGGGCTGGAAATCCTCCCCTCACTTTTTTTTTTTTTTAATTTTCCAAAAGAGGGAACAGAGAAGGGGCCCAGGTGAGGATATTCCCTCAAGGGCCCAGTCCTCTGTTCTCAACGCTACCTCGCTAATGCGGGAAATGGCGAATAGTATGAAAGAAAAAATATATATGTATACGTTGAGATGTATAGGTATGTATATATTGCGTGTGTGGATGTGTATGTATATACATGTGTATGTGGGTGGGTTGGGCCATTCTTTCGTCTGTTTCCTTGCGCTATGTCGCTAACGCGGGAGACAGCGACAAAGCAAAATATGATTAATATACATATATATATATATATATATATATATATATATATATATATATATATATATATATATGTGTGTGTGTGTGTGTGTGTGTGTAGAGAGAGAGAGAGAGAGAGAGAGAGAGAGAGAGAGAGAGAGAGAGAGAGAGAGAGAGAGAGAGATGGATTTTTTCGTCGTTGATCGCGTTAACGATTTCGCGCCAGGAACAGATGAAGAAAATCCGCATTCACTTTCATCCATTCTTTCTATGACAGGTCTCTGTCCACGACCAGACTCGCAAACCTTTCCTTGATTTCCCCTGGCCGCTTCACATGCCATGATTCGGGACATTAACAGCAGGTCGACCCTTGTATACCATACCGTTCCAGTTCGCTATATCCCATGCAAGCCTTTCACCCTCCTGCACGTTCAGGTCCCGATCACTCAATCTTTTTTCACCCCATTCTTCCATATCCAATTTGGTTTCCCCTTCCTCTTGTGCCCTCTGTACCGACACATTCATCTTTTTTGTCAACCCCTCACTCACTCTTTCCATATGCCCAAACCATTTAAGCACACCCTTTTCATCTATCTCAACCACGCTTTTTATCACCACACATCTCTCTTACCCTTTCATTACTTGCTCGATCAATCCCCGTCACACGACATATTGTCTTCAAACATTTCATTTCCAACACATCCACCCTCCTCCGAACCTAGAGCCGTGCTTCACATCTACATTACACAGTTGGAACTGCTATACCTTCAAACATACCCAATTCGCCTTCCCAGATAATTACCTCTCATTCCACTCATTCTTCACCGCTCTTAGAACCTTCCCCCTCACCCACCCTGTGACTCGCCTCCGCTTTCAGGGTTCATTTCGTTCCTATTTCGTTCCATTCAAACTCGCATCCTGTCTAACTTGTCACTCTACCTTGCTAAACCTAATTATCTTGCTTTTATTCACTTTTACTATCATCTTCCTCTTTAACACACTATTCCGAACACAGTCACCAACTTCTACAGTTTCTTACGCGAATCTGCCACCAGTGTTGTGTCATCAGCAAACAACAACTGACCACGTTTCCCAAGGCCATTGTCCCCTGCAGGCTGTGTACTTGTGTCTCTCTCGAAGACTCTCGCATTTACATCCCTCACCACCCCAGTTTATAATGAAATTAAACAGCCATGGTGACATCACACACCCCTATCGCAGACCAACCTTTACTTAGAATCATTCACTCTCCTCTCTTCCTACTTATACACACTCCTTACATTGCTCACTTCTAACAGTTTTCCTTAAACACCATATATTCTTAAAACCTTCCACAAGGCATCTCTATCAACAGTGTGTTATGCTTTCTTCTTAAATACTACAGATAGATTGTTCTGTTTCTCTAAGTATTTCTCACATACGTTTTATAAAGCATACATCTGATCCACACATCTACCATTTGTGAAGCCACACTGTTCCTCTCCAATCATGACTCTGAACTTCCTTCACCCTCTCAGTTTCTACTTTCCAATGCAACTTAACAGGAAAACTCAACAAGCTTATACCTCTGTAGTTTGGACTGTAGCCTTTATCCCCCTTGCCTTTATACAGTGACACTGTACATACCTTCCGCCAATCCTTAGGCACGTCACCACGATCCATGCATATATTAAAGATCCAAACAACAATTCGAAAAGTTATCCAGATTCTAAAGAACTTCAACTACAAAACCGTCTACAGCAGCCGCCTTGCCACATTTCATCATACGTAATACTCTCACCACATCTCTCTTCTCCGAACCACTCTACCTCCTTGCCTTTCTTAGGAAGACTTTGCACACCAGCTCGACCCAAACACCCTACACCTGCCACCCTGACATAAAACATAATCAAACAGTCTTTCAAAGAAATCCATCCCTTCCTCACTTTCTCTCTACCTATTACCACTTCTCCATTTGCTTCCTTCACCGATGTTCCCATTTGTTCTCTTGGGTTTCACTCTTTTTTAACCTTCAAATCATTTTATCCTCCCTGACGTTCACTGATACTCTCTCACCCCAACTCTCGTATGCCCTCTTTTTCAACCCTTGCACCTTCCTCTTGACCTCTTGCCGCTTTCTCTTAGATATACATCTCCCAAACACATGCACTCTTTCCCGGTAAGTAATGCCCACATATCTCCTTGTCACCACTCACTACCCTTTATAATCTACCGACCTCCCACCCTGTGCATGCCCCGCGCATCTCTCGCATACCCCAGCTCTGCTTTCCTAAATACTTCACATTCCTCATACGTTCCCCTAGCTTCGCTTACCTCTCACCTTTTACCATTCTGCGATCAGTCTCTCCTGATATTTCTTCGTACACGTCTCTTTCCCTAGCTCACTTACTCTCACCACTCTTCTCTAACCCATAGAATTTCTTTTTTCCGAAAACCTCTACAAATCTTCAACCTCACCTCCACAAGGTGATGATAAGACATCCCACCAGCTGCCCCTCTCATCACATTCACATCCAGATGTCTGTCTTTTGCACGCCTGCCACTTTGTATGTCATCTAATAATGTTGGCTGACCATCTTTCCTACTCATATGCATATACTTGCATATTCCAAATCAACAGTGCTTTTTCCATCCACAAGTCCACAAACTGATTACCATTTCCATTCATAATACTGAATACCCCATGCCCTTCAGTTATACCTCTTAACATTACTTTGCATTTAAATCAAAACGATCTTTCTTATGGCTGGATGCAATTTCATTTTTATCCCTATTCATGCTTCAGCAGTAGTGCTACCCTTTCCTTAGCTCTTGATCTTTCACCAATCCCTGGTTTTACTCCTGGGGACATTTCCAGTTCATTCTCCTTTACCTTCGAGCTTTGTTTCACTCAGAGCCAGAACATAAAGGTTTCTTTCCTCAAACATGCTACCTATCTTTCTTTTCATCTTTGTTTTGCACACACACACACACACACACACACACACACACACACACACACACACACACACACACACACACACAGAAAGAAAGCTAACAACGTATCTACTGCGTGTCGTAGAAGCGAGTAAGAGGGGTGGGAGCTTGGGGCTGGAAAACTTCCCTCCTGAATTACTTTCCCAGCGAAGGAATAGAGGAAAGAGCCAAATGAGGATCTTCATCCTCTTAGGCTAGTCATCTCTTATAGACGCTACTTTGCTCATGCGGAAAATGGCGAGCATGTATGATCGAAAGACAGAAAGAAAGGTTTTATATATATATATATACATATATATATATATATATATATATATATATATATATATATATATATATATATATATATATCCCTGGGGATAGGGGATTAAGAATACTTCCCACGTATTCCCTGCGTGTCGTAGAAGGCGACTAAAAGGGAAGGGAGCGGGGAGCTGGAAATCCTCCCCTCTCGGTTTTTTTTTTTTTTTTTTTTCAATTTTCCAAAAGAAGGAACAGAGAATTGGGCCAGGTGAGGGTATTCCCTCATAGTCCCAGTCCTCTGTTCTTAACGCTACCTCGCTAATGCGGGAAATGGCGAATAGTTTGAAAGAAAAGAAATATATATATATATATATATATATATATATATATATATATATATATATATATATATATATATATCTTTTCTTTTAAACTATTCGCCATTTCCCGCGTTAGCGAGGTAGCATTAAGAACATAGGACTGGGCCTTTGAGGGAATACCCTCACCTGGCCCAATTCTCTGTTCCTTCTTTTGGAAAATTAAAAAAAAAACGAGAGGGGAGGATTTCCAGCCCCCCGCTCCCTCCCCTTTTAGCCGCCTTCTACGACACGCAGGGAATACGTGGGAAGTATTCTTAATCCCCTATCCCCAGGGATAATATATATATATATATATATGTATATATATATATATATATATATATATATATATATATATATATATATATATATATATATATGATGTCTCCATGGTTGTTTAATTTGTTTATGGATGGGGTTGTTAGGGAGGTAAATGCAAGAGTTTTGGAAAGAGGGGCAAGTATGAAGTCTGTTGGGGATGAGAGAGCTTGGGAAGTGAGTCAGTTGTTGTTCGCTGATGATACAGCGCTGGTGGCTGATTCATGTGAGAAACTGCAGAAGCTGGTGACTGAGTTTGGTAAAGTGTGTGGAAGAAGAAAGTTAAGAGTAAATGTGAATAAGAGCAAGGTTATTAGGTACAGTAGGGTTGAGGGTCAAGTCAATTGGGAGGTGAGTTTGAATGGAGAAAAACTGGAGGAAGTGAAGTGTTTTAGATATCTGGGAGTGGATCTGGCAGCGGATGGAACCATGGAAGCGGAAGTGGATCATAGGGTGGGGGAGGGGGCGAAAATTCTGGGGGCCTTGAAGAATGTGTGGAAGTCGAGAACATTATCTCGGAAAGCAAAAATGGGTATGTTTGAAGGAATAGTGGTTCCAACAATGTTGTATGGTTGCGAGGCGTGGGCTATGGATAGAGTTGTGCGCAGGAGGATGGATGTGCTGGAAATGAGATGTTTGAGGACAATGTGTGGTGTGAGGTGGTTTGATCGAGTAAGTAACGTAAGGGTAAGAGAGATGTGTGGAAATAAAAAGAGCGTGGTTGAGAGAGCAGAAGAGGGTGTTTTGAAATGGTTTTGGCACATGGAGAGAATGAGAGGAAAGATTGACAAAGAGGATATATGTGTCGGAGGTGGAGGGAACGAGGAGAAGTGGGAGACCAAATTGGAGGTGGAAAGATGGAGTGAAAAAGATTTTGTGTGATCGGGGCCTGAACATGCAGGAGGGTGAAAGGAGGGCAAGGAATAGAGTGAATTGGATCGATGTGGTATACCGGGGTTGACGTGCTGTCAGTGGATTGAATCAGGGCATGTGAAGCGTCTGGGGTAAACCATAGAAAGCTGTGTAGGTATGTATATTTGCGTGTGTGGACGTATGTATATACATGTGTATGGGGGGGGGGTTGGGCCATTTCTTTCGTCTGTTTCCTTGCGCTACCTCGCAAACGCGGGAGACAGCGACAAAGTATAATAAAAATATAAAAATATATATATATATATATATATATATATATATATATATATATATATATATATAGTGGTTCCAACAATGTTGTATGGTTGCGAGGCGTGGGCTATGAATAGAGTTGTGCGCAGGAGGATGGATGTGCTGGAAATGAGATGTTTGAGGACAATGTGTGGTGTGAGGTGGTTTGATCGAGTAAGTAACGTAAGGGTAAGAGAGATGTGTGGAAATAAAAAGAGCGTGGTTGAGAGAGCAGAAGAGGGTGTTTTGAAATGGTTTGGGCACATGGAGAGAATGAGAGGAAAGATTGACAAAGAGGATATATGTGTCGGAGGTGGAGGGAACGAGGAGAAGTGGGAGACCAAATTGGAGGTGGAAAGATGGAGTGAAAAAGATTTTGTGTGATCGGGGCCTGAACATGCAGGAGGGTGAAAGGAGGGCAAGGAATAGAGTGAAATGGATCGATGTGGTATACCGGGGTTGACGTGTTGTCAGTGGATTGAATCAGGGCATGTGAAGCGTCTGGGGTAAACCATAGAAAGCTGTGTAGGTATGTATATTTGCGTGTGTGGACGTATGTATATACATGTGTATGGGGGTGGGTTGGGCCATTTCTTTCGTCTGTTTCCTTGCGCTACCTCGCAAACGCGGGAGACAGCGAGAAAGCAAAAAAAAAAAAAATATATATATATATATATATATATATATATATATATATATATATATATATATGTATATATATATATATATATATATATATATATATATATATATATATATATATATATATATATATATTTTTTTTTTTTTTTTTTTTTTATTATACTTTGTCGCTGTCTCCCGCGTTTGCGAGGTAGCGCAAGGAAACAGACGAAAGAAATGGCTCAACCCCCCCCCATACACATGTATATACATACGTCCACACACGCAAATATACATACCTACACAGCTTTCCATGGTTTACCCCAGACGCTTCACATGCCTTGATTCAATCCACTGACAGCACGTCAACCCCGGTATACCACATCGCTCCAATTCACTCTATTCCTTGCCCTCCTTTCACCCTCCTGCATGTTCAGGCCCCGATCACACAAAATCTTTTTCACTCCATCTTTCCACCTCCAATTTGGTCTCCCTCTTCTCCTTGTTCCCTCCACCTCCGACACATATATCCTCTTGGTCAATCTTTCCTCACTCATTCTCTCCATGTGCCCAAACCACTTCAAAACACCCTCTTCTGCTCTCTCAACCACGCTCTTTTTATTTCCACACATCTCTCTTACCCTTACGTTACTCACTCGATCAAACCACCTCACACCACACATTGTCCTCAAACATCTCATTTCCAGCACATCCATCCTCCTGCGCACAACTCTATCCATAGCCCACGCTTCGCAACCATACAACATTGTTGGAACCACTATTCCTTCAAACATACCCATTTTTGCTTTCCGAGGTACTGTTCTCGACTTCCACACATTCTTCAAGGCTCCCAGAATTTTCGCCCCCTCCCCCACCCTATGTTCCACTTCCGCTTCCATGGTTCCATCCGCTGCCAGATCCACTCCCAGATATCTAAAACACTTCACTTCCTCCAGTTTTTCTCCCTTCAAACTCACCTCCCAATTGACTTGACCCTCAACCCTACTGTACCTAATAACCTTGCTCTTATTCACATTTACTCTTAACTTTCTTCTTCCACACACTTTACCAAACTCAGTCACCAGTTTCTGCAGTTTCTCACATGAATCAGCCACCAGCGCTGTATCATCAGCGAACAACAACTGACTCACTTCCCAAGCTCTCTCATCCCCAACAGACTTCATACTTGCCCCTCTTTCCAAAACTCTTGCATTTACCTCCCTAACAACCCCATCCATAAACAAATTAAACAACCATGGAGACATCACACACCCCTGCCGCAAACCTACATTCACTGAGAACCAATCACTTTCCTCTCTTCCTACACGTACACATGCCTTACATCCTCGATAAAAACTTTTCACTGCTTCTAACAACTTTCCTCCCACACCATATATTCTTAATACCTTCCACAGAGAATCTCTATCAACTCTATCATATGCCTTCTCCAGATCCATAAATGCTACATACAAATCCATTTGCTTTTCTAAGTATTTCTCACATACATTCTTCAAAGCAAACACCTGATCCACACATCCTCTACCACTTCTGAAACCACATTGCTCTTCCCCAATCTGATGCTCTGTACATGCCTTCACCCTCTCAATCAATACCCTCCCATATAATTTACCAGGAATACTCAACAAACTTATACCTCTGTAATTTGAGCACTCACTCTTATCCCCTTTGCCTTTGTACAATGGCACTATGCACGCATTCCGCCAATCCTCAGGCACCTCACCATGAGTCATACATACATTAAATAACCTTACCAACCAGTCAACAATAGTCACCCCCTTTTTTAATAAATTCCACTGCAATACCATCCAAACCTGCTGCCTTGCCGGCTTGTGGAATTGTGTGCTGAAAGAGGACTGGTGATGGGAATACCTTGTTTTAAAAAGAGGGACAAACAAGTATACGTATGTGAGTAAGAAAGATGGTCCGCGGGCATTATTTGATTACATGTTAATTGATAAGTGTGTAAAAGAGAGACTTTTGGATGTAAAAGTGCTTAGAGGGGCAGCTTGTGGGTGGTGTGATTGCTAGCTTGGGGAGGCGAAGAGGAAGATTTGTAGAGGTTTTCTGAAAATGGGAAGCATTGTGAGAAGAGATTTGTGAGAGTAAGTGAGCTTGGAAAAGAGACGTGTGAAGAAATACCATCAGAGATTGAGTGTAGAATGACAAAAGGTGAGAATGAATGAAGCAAGGGGAGATGGTGAGGAATGGGAGGTGTTTAGGGAAGCAATACTGGCATGTGCGAGGCATGCATGTAGCAAGCGGAAGGTGGGAAACGGGAAGTTTACAGAAAGGATGGTGAGTGGTGTGATGATGATGAGGTAAAGTTGCCAGTGACAGAGAAGACAGAGGTGTTTGGGGCGGTACTTACAGGGAAGGAGTGCAAATTATTTGGGGATGCATAAGAGAAAGCGGCAGGTCAAGAGGTATTTGGGGCGGTACTTACAGGGAAGGAGTGCAAATTATTTGGGGATGCATAAGAGAAAGCGGCAGGTCAAGAGGTATTTGGGGCGGTACTTACAGGGAAGGAGTGCAAATGATTCGGGGATGCATAAGAGAAAGCGGCAGGTCAAGAGGAAAGTGCAGGGTTTGAAAAATAAGTCAAATGAGAGTTGAGATGAGGAAGTATCAGTAAACTTTAGGGATAATAAGATCTTCTGGAAGGAGGATAATAATGTGCGACAAACGAGATAACAAATAGGAAAATATGTAAAAGGGGGAAAAGGTGAAGTGGTAACACATAGTGATGAATTTAGGAGATGGAGTGAGTATTTTAAAGGACTGTTGAATGCGTTTGATTATAAAGTGGTAAATGAAGTGTGTTTGGGTCGGGTTTTATACGAAGTAAGAGAGTCTTGGAGAGTTGTATGATGAAGAGAGAAGAGTTGGTGAAAGTCTTGCGCAAAATGAAATGTGGCTAGGCAGCTAGGGTGTATGGTATTGCAACTGAATTTATTATGAAAGGGGATAACTGTGTTGTTGACTGATTCCTAAGTATACCTACATATGGGTATCATGGTGAGGTGTCAGAGAATTGGCGGAATGCATGTAAAGTGCCGTTGTATAAAGGCAGGGAGAATAAAGGTGAGTGTTCAAACTACAGAGGTATAAGTTTGTTGAGTGTACCTGTTAAGTTGTATGGAAAAGTCTTGATTGAGGGGATGAAGGCATGTACAGAGACTCAGACTAGGGAGTAGTGTGGTTATAGAAGTGGTAGAGGATGTGTGGATCAGTTGTTTGCTTAAAAGAATGTATGAATGAAATACTTATAAAATGAGATGGATTTGTAAGTTGCATTTATGGATCTGGAGAAAGCACATGATAGGGTTGATAGTGATGCCTTGTGTAAGTTCTAAAGAATATACGGCGTGAGAGGGAAGCTGCTAGAAGCAGTGACCAGTTTCTATCAAGAGTTGAAGGCATGTATATGATAAGGAAGAGAGGAAAGTGAATTATTCCAAGCGATGGTTAGTCTCCGGCAGGGGAGTGTGATGTCACCATGGTTGTTCAATTTGTATATTTTTGGGATGTGCATTCTGTAGGGAAATGAAATGTTTGAAGACAATATGTGGTGTGAGGTGGTTTGTTGGAGTAAATAGTGAAAGGGTAAGAGAGGTAAGAGAGATGCATGGCAGTAAAAAAAAATGTAGTTGAGATCTGAAGAGGGTATGCTGAAACTGCTTGGAGATAAGGAGAAAATGAGTGAGAAAAAGGTTGACAAAGAGAATATACGTGTCAGAAGTGAACGGAAAAAAGGAGAACTGGGGGACTAAATTGGAAATTGAAGGATGATGTTAATATATTTTGAACAATCGGTGCCTCAACGTGCAGGAGGGTGAAAGGTGTGCACGGGATAGAGTGTATTGGAACGATGTACTATACTGAGGCCGACGTGGTGTCAGTATCCTGATGCAGGGCATGTGAAGCATGCGGGTAAACCATGGAAAGGTCTGTGGGACCTGGTTGTGGATAAGGAGCTGTGCTTTGGGTGCATTACACAATGACAGCTAGAGAATGGATGTGGACAAATGTGGCCTTTCTTCGTCTGTTTCCAGCGCTACCTTGATAACGCGGGAAACGGCGATCAAGTTATATATATATATATATATATATATATATATATATATATATATATATATATATATATATATATATATATGTCTGTTTGTATATATATGCATACGTTTAGATGTATACGCGTATGTATATTTGCGTGTGTGGACGTGTATGTATATACATGCGTATGTGGGTGGGTTGGGCCATTTCTTTCATCTGTTTCCTTGCGCTATCTCGCTAACGCGGGAGACAGCGACAAAGCAAAATAAATAAATAAATGAATAACATATATATATATATATATATATATATATATATATATATATATTATCCCTGGGGATAGGGGATTAAGAATACTTCCCACGTATTCCCTGCGTGTCGTAGAAGGCGACTAAAAGGGGAGGGAGCGGGGGGCTGGAAATCCTCCCCTCTCGTTTTTTTTTTTTTTTTTAATTTTCCAAAAGAAGGAACAGAGGGGGCCAGGTGAGGATATTCCAAAAAAGGCCCAGTCCTCTGTTCTCAACGCTCCCTCGCTTACGCGGGAACTGGCGAATAGTTTAAAAGAAAAGAAATATATATATATATATATATATATATATATATATATATATATATATATATATATATATATATATATATGTCTGATCATTATCTTGTGGAGGCTAAGGTGAAGATTTGTATGGGTTTTCAGAAAAGGAGAGTGAATGTTGGGGTGAAGAGGGTGGTGAGAGTAAGTGAGCTTGGGAAGGAGACTTGTGTGAGGAAGTACCAGGAGAGACTGAGTACAGAATGGAAAAAGGTGAGAACAATGGAAGTAAGGGGAGTGGGGGAGGAATGGGATGTATTTAGGGAATCAGTGATGGATTGCGCAAAAGATGCTTGTGGCATGAGAAGAGTGGGAGGTGGGTTGATTAGAAAGGGTAGTGAGTGGTGGGATGAAGAAGTAAGATTATTAGTGAAAGAGAAGAGAGAGGCATTTGGACGATTTTTGCTGGGAAAAAATGCAATTGAGTGGGAGATGTATAAAAGAAAGAGACAGGAGGTCCAGAGAAATGTGCAAGAGGTGAAAAAGAGGGCTAATGAGATTTGGGGTGAAAGAGTATCATTAAATTTTAGGGAGAATAAAAAGATGTTCTGGAAGGAGGTAAATAAAGTGCGTAAGACAAGGGAGCAAATGGGAACTTCAGTGAAGGGCGCAAATGGGGAGGTGATAACAAGTAGTGGTGATGTGAGAAGGAGATGGAGTGAGTATTTTGAAGGTTTGTTGAATGTGTTTGATGATAGAGTGGCAGATATAGGGTGTTTTGGTCGAGGTGGTGTGCAAAGTGAGAGGGTTAGGGAAAATGATTTGGTAAACAGAGAAGAGGTAGTAAAAGCTTTGCGGAAGATGAAAGCCGGCAAGGCAGCAGGTTTGGATGGTATTGCAGTGGAATTTATTAAAAAAGGGGGTGACTGTATTATTGACTGGTTGGTAAGGTTATTTAATGTATGTATGACTCATGGTGAGGTGCCTGAGGATTGGCGGAATGCGTGCATAGTGCCATTGTACAAAGGCAAAGGGGATAAGAGTGAGTGCTCAAATTACAGAGGTATAAGTTTGTTGAGTATTCCTGGTAAATTATATGGGAGGGTATTGATTGAGAGGGTGAAGGCATGTACAGAACATCAGATTGGGAAAGGGCAGTGTGGTTTCAGAAGTGGTAGAGGATGTGTGGATCAGGTGTTTGCTTTGAAGAATGTATGTGAGAAATACTTAGAAAAGCAAATGGATTTGTATGTAGCATTTATGGATCTAGAGAAGGCATATGATAGAGTTGATAGAGATGCTCTGTGGAAGGTATTAAGAATATATGGTGTGGGAGGCAAGTTGTTAGAAGCAGTGAAAAGTTTTTATCGAGGATGTGAGGCATGTGTACGTGTAGGAAGAGAGGAAAGTGATTGGTTCTCAGTGAATGTAGGTTTGCGGCAGGGGTGTGTGATGTCTCCATGGTTGTTTAATTTGTTTATGGATGGGGTTGTTAGGGAGGTAAATGCAAGAGTTTTGGAAAGAGGGGCAAGTATGAAGTCTGTTGTGGATGAGAGAGCTTGGGAAGTGAGTCAGTTGTTGTTCGCTGATGATACAGCGCTGGTGGCTGATGCATGTGAGAAACTGCAGAAGCTGGTGACTGAGTTTGGTAAAGTGTGTGAAAGAAGAAAGTTAAGAATAAATGTGAATAAGAGCAAGGTTATTAGGTACAGTAGGGTTGAGGGTCAAATCAATTGGGAGGTAAGTTTGAATGGAGAAAAACTGGAGGAAGTAAAGTGTTTTAGATATCTGGGAGTGGATCTGGCAGCGGATGGAACCATGGAAGCGGAAGTGGATCATAGGGTGGGGGAGGGGGCGAAAATCCTGGGAGCCTTGAAGAATATGTGGAAGTCGAGAACATTATCTCGGAAAGCAAAAATCGGTATGTTTGAAGGAATAGTGGTTCCAACAATGTTGTATGGTTGCGAGGCGTGGGCTATGGATAGAGTTGTGCGCAGGAGGATGGATGTGCTGGAAATGAGATGTTTGAGGACAGTGTGTGGTGTCAGGTGGTTTGATCGAGTAAGTAACGTAAGGGTAAGAGAAATGTGTGGAAATAAAAAGAGCGTGGTTGAGAGAGCAGAAGAGGGTGTTTTGAAATGGTTTGGGCACATGGAGAGAATGAGTGAGGAAAGATTGACCACGAGGATATATGTGTCGGAGGTGGAGGGAACGAGGAGAAGAGGGAGACCAAATTGGAGGTGGAAAGATGGAGTGAAAAAGATTTTGTGTGATCGGGGCCTGAACATGCAGGAGGGTGAAAGGAGGGCAAGGAATAGAGTGAATTGGATCGATGTGGTATACCGGGGTTGACGTGCTGTCAGTGGATTGAATCAGGGCATGTGAAGCGTCTGGGGTAAACCATGGAAAGCTGTGTAGGTATGTATATTTGCGTGTGTGGACGTATGTATATACATGTGTATGGGGGTGGGTTGGGCCATTTCTTTCGTCTGTTTCCTTGCGCTACCTCGCAAACGCGGGAGACAGCGACAAAAAAAGAAAAAAAAAAAAATATATATATATATATATATATATATATATATATATATATATATATATATATATATATATTATCCCTGGGGGTAGGGGAGAAATATAGTAGGGAAGATAGTGACTGTTAGTGATTGCAGCAGATAACCTCGTTATGGACCATCAAGTTCACTTTTATCTGCCCTTCGTCTGTACTCCCTTGACCTGCTGGATGCCTGATGTCTGCTGGCTTCTGCTGATATGTATGGTGGCAGTGGGTACCAAGATTACCCTTCTGGCTAGCTGGTAATCTGGAAAATACAAGTGAAGTAAGTGGCTGGCTGACCGTCTGCTGGCTTCTTGTGGGCTGTGTGGTGCTAACAGATGACTACATCCTCGGGACAGCTTTCCGACTGGGTCTAAGCTTGCTTCTCACGATGGTCGCACCCCTGACTGACTCCCTCGTACCCCTGTAGAAAAAAAAAATGATGTTTTCGCTCTGAATCCTATTTTACCTTATCTGCCGGTTTCTCTTGAACTTCTCCCAGTCACTCGCACTACTTCCTTACCTATACCGAACATACAACTTTGTTTTTCATTTTCACTTGGGTAGGTAAGTTGCCTTGCCTAGTTCAGGATCATGTCAGGCGGAAAGCATGGCAGAGTCAAGGTGTACCATCTACTGTGGCAGCCACGGCCGCCAGGACGTAAACAAATGTTACAAGATGTGATGTGTCTCAGTGTATTGTTTACTACAGTACTACCTCCTTATTTTTCAGGTCACCATTTACTGTACCCCGTATTGAAGACTGCCATTTGCCTGGTAAGTACTCATTATGCTACTCTGTAGATTTTAATGACGTAGTTGAAAACTTGTTACTTATAAGGAAGTAGATCATAGACTCCATAAATTCCTGTAAACTTTATTCTGGCAGTCGTGCGCCTGTTGTGGCGGAAGGGAAACATGAGAAATAGGTGACTGGAAATTGAAATATACATATATTGAAGGTATGTGTAATTATATAGGTGTATGTATATATGCTAAATGATTTTACTTATTCAACTGAATGTATATACGTAAATATAGAAGTGTTGTGACAAAAATACCCTTACAAAGGAATCAGAGTATGTACGTCAGACGAAACTTCATAGGTATTACAAGTGATGCATATTTGTTTTGAAGTGGCGTGTGTGTTGCCTACCGCCTGTATAACTTCCTGCTGTAACGCCTGACCACAGTACAGTAGGTTAGTGGATCATTGTATTGGGCACGCTGAAGAGGCTCGCGAAGGTTCCTCGACATTAAGACAGCACAAGAATACTCGAGCATCGTCGAGTGTAGTGTGTGGTATTGTACCGATGCTGAAATGACCGGTAGAATATGGTATGGACGATCAGATAAGAAGTTCCACGGTCGACTGACCAATGAGGAGTCATAGTCCGTACGCAAGAGCTCCGGCCGTTCCGCCTTGTGTTGACGACAGTATATCAGTAGAAACTACTGGAAGGCTGACGTCCTCCACACACACACACACACACACACACACACACACACACACACACACACACACACGTAAAAACTATTTCTCTCTCTCTCTCTTTTTTCTTAAATCTTTAAATTTATGTAGAGCCAAGTCGACTTAGAATCTGTGACGCAGATTAATGCCTTCGTGACATAGCCAGTAGTATACTGAATCTAGGGCGTGTTTGTGTGTGTTGACTCACCAGATGGTGATGTCAGCTGGTCGGCTTCGCATGGTCAAGGCGATAGAGATACTGATGTGCAATTCGCTAAGCTGACTGATTAAGAGCCACTCACGCTGAGTCCTGCCGCTCCGGCGGTATCCTGGTGGTCCCTGAGGCTTGGTCAGTGAGGGCACCTTTATATGGGGCGGAGTACGGCCCGGCGAACACCATGACGGGAATATGCTTCTTGGAAATGATTTAGATGATTAAAGAACATGACATGACGCCCTAATTCATTAAATATTTAGTCATATATATATATATATATATATATATATATATATATATATATATATATATATATATTTTTCATACTATTCGCCATTTCCGGCATTAGCGAGGTAGCGTTAAGAACAGAGGACTGGGCCTCTGAGGGAATATCCTCACCCGGCCCCCTTCTCTTTTCCTTCCTTTGGAAAAAAAAATGTATATATGTATATGTTATACTTTGTCGCTGTCTCCCGCGTTAGCGAGGTAGCGCAAGTAAACAGACAAAAGAATGACCCAACCCACCCACATACACATGTATGTACATAAACGCCCACACACGCACATTTACATACCTATACATTCCAACGTATGCATACATATACATACACAGACATATACATATACACTTATGTACATATTCATACTCCGCCACACATGAAATGGCACCTCCCTCCCCCTGCGTGTGCGCGAGTTGGCGCTAAGAAAAGACAACAAAGGCCACATTCTTTCACACTCAGTCTCTAGCTGTCATGTATAATGCACCGAAACCACAGCTCCCTTTCCACATCCAGGCCCCACAAAACTTTCCATGGTTTACCCCAGACGCTTCACATGCCCTGGTTCAATCCATTGACAGCACGTCGACCCCGGTATACCACATCATTCCATTTCACTCTTTTCCTTTCACGCCTTTCACCCTCCTGTATGTTCAGCCGATCGCTCAAAATCATTTTCACTTCATCCTTCCACATCCAATTTGGTTTCCCACTTCTCCTCTTTCCCTCCACCTTTGACACATATATCCTTTTTGTCAGTCTTTCCTCACTCATTCTCTCCATGTGACTAAACCATTTCAATACACTCTCTTCTGCTTTCTCAACCACTCTATTTATTACCACACATCTCTCTTACCCTTTCATTACTTACTCGATCAAACCACCTCACACCACATATTGTCCTCAAACATCCCATTTCCAACACATCCACCCTCCTCCGCACAACCCTGTCTATAGTCCACGCCTCACAACCATATAACATTATTGGAACCACTATTCCTTCAAACATACCCATTTTTGCTCTCCGAAATAACGTTCTCGCCTTCCACATATTTTCAACGCTCCCAGAACCTTCGCCCCCTCCCCACCCTGTGAATCACTTCCGCTTCCATGGTTCCATCCGCTGCCAAATCCACTCCCAGATATCTAAAACGCTTCACTTCCTCCTGTTTTTCTCCATTCAAACTTATCTCCCGCTTGACTTGTCCCTCAATCCTACTGTACCTAATAACCTTGCTCTTATTCACATTTACTCTCAGCTTTCTTCTTTCACACACTTTACCAAACTCAGTCACCAGCTTCTGCAGTTTCTCACCCGAATCAGCCGCCAGCGCTGTATCATCAGTGAACAACAACTGACTCACTTCCCAAGCCCTCTCATCCACAACAGACTGCATACATGCCCCTCTCTCCAAAACTCTTGCATTCACCTCCCTAACAGCCCCATCCATAAAAAAATTATATGTATATATATATATATATATATATATATATATATATATATATATATATATATATATATATACATATAATTTTTTTATGGATGGGGCTGTTAGGGAGGTGAATGCAAGAGTTTTGGAGAGAGGGGCATGTATGCAGTCTGTTGTGGATGAGAGGGCTTGGGAAGTGAGTCAGTTGTTGTTCACTGATGATACAGCGCTGGCGGCTGATTCGGGTGAGAAACTGCAGAAGCTGGTGACTGAGTTTGGTAAAGTGTGTGAAATTACAGAGGTATAAGTTTATTGAGTATTCCTGGTAAATTATATGGGAGGGTATTGATTGAGAGGGTGAAGGCATGTACAGAGCATCAGATCGGGGAAGAGCAGTGTGGTTTCAGAAGTGGTAGAGGATGTGTGGATCAGGTGTTTGCTTTGAAGAATGTATGTGAGAAATACTTAGAAAAGCAAATGGATTTGTATGTAGCATTTATGGATCTGGAGAAGGCATATGATAGAGTTGATAGAGATGCTCTGTGGAAGGTATTAAGAATATATGGTGTGGGAGGAAAGTTGTTAGAAGCAGTGAAAAGTTTTTATCGAGGATGTAAGGCATGTGTACGTGTAGGAAGAGAGGAAAGTGATTGGTTCTCAGTGAATGTAGGTTTGCGGCAGGGGTGTGTGATGTCTCCATGGTTGTTTAATTTGTTTATGGATGGGGTTGTTAGGGAGGTAAATGCAAGAGTTTTGGAAAGAGGGGCAAGTATGAAGTCTGTTGGGGATGAGAGAGCTTGGGAAGTGAGTCAGTTGTTGTTCGCTGATGATACAGCGCTGGTGGCTGATTCGTGTGAGAAACTGCAGAAGCTGGTGACTGAGTTTGGTAAAGTGTGTGGAAGAAGAAAGTTAAGAGTAAATGTGAATAAGAGCAAGGTTATTAGGTACAGTAGGGTTGAGGGTCAAGTCAATTGGGAGGTGAGTTTGAATGGAGAAAAACTGGAGGAAGTTAAGTGTTTTAGATATCTGGGAGTGGATCTGGCAGCGGATGGAACCATGGAAGCGGAAGTGGATCATAGGGTGGGGGAGGGGGCGAAAATTCTGGGGGCCTTGAAGAATGTGTGGAAGTCGAGAACATTATCTCGGAAAGCAAAAATGGGTATGTTTGAAGGAATAGTGGTTCCAACAATGTTGTATGGTTGCGAGGCGTGGGCTATGGATAGAGTTGTGCGCAGGAGGATGGATGTGCTGGAAATGAGATGTTTGAGGACAATGTGTGGTGTGAGGTGGTTTGATCGAGTGAGTAACGTAAGGGTAAGAGAGATGTGTGGAAATAAAAAGAGCGTGGTTGAGAGAGCAGAAGAGGGTGTTTTGAAGTGGTTTGGGCACATGGAGAGAATGAGTGAGGAAAGATTGACCAAGAGGATATATGTGTCGGAGGTGGAGGGAACGAGGAGAAGAGGGAGACCAAATTGGAGGTGGAAAGATGGAGTGAAAAAGATTTTGTGTGATCGGGGCCTGAACATGCAGTAGGGTGAAAGGAGGGCAAGGAATAGAGTGAATTGGAGCGATGTGGTATACCGGGGTTGACGTGCTGTCAGTGGATTGAATCAAGGCATGTGAAGCGTCTGGGGTAAACCATGGAAAGCTGTGTAGGTATGTATATTTGCGTGTGTGGACGTATGTATATACATGTGTATGGGGGGGGTTGGGCCAGTTCTTTCGTCTGTTTCCTTGCGCTACCTCGCAAACGCGGGAGACAGCGACAAAGTATAATAAAAAAAAAGAAAATATATATATATATATATATATATATATATATATATATATATATATATATATATATATATATATATATATATATATTTCTTTCAAACTATTCGCCATTTCCCGCATTAGCGAGGTAGCGTTAAGAACAGAGGACTGGGCCTTGAGGGAATACCCTCACCTGGCCCAATTCTCTGTTCCTTCTTTTGGGGAAAAAAAAAGAAAAAAGAAAAAAAAGAGAGGGGAGGATTTCCAGCCCCCCCGCTCCCTCCCCTTTTAGTCGCCTTCTACGACACGCAGGGAATACGTGGGAAGTATTCTTTCTCGCCTATCCCCAGGGATAATATATATATATATATATATTATATATATATATTTATATATATATATATATATATATATATATATATATATATATATATATATATATATATAACTTTTGGATGTTAATATGCTGAGAGGTGCAACAGGAGGGATGTCTGATCATTATCTTGTGGAGGCTAAGGTGAAGATTTGTATGGGTTTTCAGAAAAGAAGAGTGAATGTTGGGGTGAAGAGGGTGGTGAGAGTAAGTGAGCTTTGGAAGGAGACTTGTGTGAGGAAGTACCAGGAGAGACTGAGTACAGAATGGAAAAAGGTGAGAACAATGGAAGTAAGGGGAGTGGGGGAGGAATGGGATGTATTTAGGGAATCAGTGATGGATTGCGCAAAAGATGCTTGTGGTATGAGAAGAGTGGGAGGTGGGTTGATTAGAAAGGGTAGTGGGTGGCGGGATGAAGAAGTAAGATTATTAGTGAAAGAGAAGAGAGAGGCATTTGGACGATTTTTGCTGGGAAAAAATGCAGTTGAGTGGGAGATGTATAAAAGAAAGAGACAGGAGGTCAAGAGAAAGGTGCAAGAGGTGAAAAAGAGGGCAAAAGAGAGTTGGGGTGAGAGAGTATCATTAAATTTTAGGGAGAATAAAAAGATGTTCTGGAAGGAGGTAAATAAAGTGCGTAAGACAAGGGAGCAAATGGGAACTTCAGTGAAGGGCGCAAATGGGGAGGTGATAACAAGTAGTGGTGATGTGAGAAGGAGATGGAGTGAGTATGTTGAAGGTTTGTTGAATGTGTTTGATGATAGAGTGGCAGATATAGGGTGTTTTGGTCGAGGTGGTGTGCAAAGTGAGAGGGTTAGGGAAAATGATTTGGTAAACAGAGAAGAGGTAGTAAAAGCTTTGCGGAAGATGAAAGCCGGCAAGGCAGCAGGATGGTATTGCAGTGGAATTTATTGAAAAAGGGGGTGACTGTATTATTGACTGGTTGGTAAGGTTATTTAATGTATGTATGACTCATGGTGAGGTGCCTGAGGATTGGCGGAATGCGTGCATAGTGCCATTGTACAAAGGCAAAGGGGATAAGAGTGAGTGCTCAAATTACAGAGGTATAAGTTTGTTGAGTATTCCTGGTAAATTATATGGGAGGGTATTGATTGAGAGGGTGAAGGCATGTACAGAGCATCAGATTGGGGAAGAGCAGTGTGGTTTCAGAAGTGGTAGAGGATGTGTGGATGAGGTGTTTGCTTTGAAGAATGTATGTGAGAGATACTTAGAAAAGCAAATGGATTTGTTTGTAGCATTTATGGATCTGGAGAAGGCATCTGATAGAGTTGATAGAGATGCTCTGTGGAAGGTATTAAGAATATATGGTGTGGGAGGCAAGTTGTTAGAAGCAGTGAAAAGTTTTTATCGAGGATGTGAGGCATGTGTACGTGTAGGAAGAGAGGAAAGTGATTGGTTCTCAATGAATGTAGGTTTGCGGCAGGGGTGTGTGATGTCTCCATGGTTGTTTAATTTGTTTATGGATGGGGTTGTTAGGGAGGTGAATGCAAGAGTTTTGGAAAGAGGGGCAAGTATGAAGTCTGTTGGGGATGAGAGAGCTTGGAAAGTGAGTCAGTTGTTGTTCGCTGATGATACAGCGCTGATGGCTGATTCATGTGAGAAACTGCAGAAGCTGGTGACTGAGTTTGGTAAAGTGTGTGGAAGAAGAAAGTTAAGAGTAAATGTGAATAAGAGCAAGGTAATTAGGTACAGTAGGGTTGAGGGTCAAGTCAATTGGGAGGTAAGTTTGAATGGAGAAAAACTGGAGGAAGTAAAGTGTTTTAGATATCTGGGAGTGGATTTGGCAGCGGATGGAACCATGGAAGCGGAAGTGGATCATAGGGTGGGGGAGGGGGCGAAAATCCTGGGAGCCTTGAAGAATGTGTGGAAGTCGAGAACATTATCTCGGAAAGCAAAAATGGGTATGTTTGAAGGAATAGTGGTTCCAACAATGTTGTATGGTTGCGAAGCGTGGGCTATGGATAGAGTTGTGCGCAGGAGGATGGATGTGCTGGAAATGAGATGTTTGAGGACAATGTGTGGTGTGAGGTGGTTTGATCGAGTAAGTAACGTAAGGGTAAGAGAGATGTGTGGAAATAAAAAGAGCGTGGTTGAGAGAGCAGAAGAGGGTGTTTTGAAATGGTTTGGGCACATGGAGAGAATGAGTGAGGAAAGATTGACCAAGAGGATATATGTGTCGGAGGTGGAGGGAACGAGGAGAAGTGGGACACCAAATTGGAGGTGGAAAGATGGAGTGAAAAAGATTTTGTGTGATCGGGGCCTGAACATGCAGGAGGGTGAAAGGAGGGCAAAGAATAGAGTGAATTGGATCGATGTGGTATACCGGGGTTGACGTGCTGTCAGTGGATTGAATCAGGGCATGTGAAGCGTCTGGGGTAAACCATGGAAAGCTGTGTAGGTATGTATATTTTCGTGTGTGGACGTATGTATATACGTGTGTATGGGGTTGGGCCATTTCTTTCGTCTGTTTCCTTGCGCTACCTCGCAAACGCGGGAGACAGCGACAAAGCAAAAAAAAAAAAAAAAAAAAAAAATATATATATATATATATATATATATATATATATATATATATATATATATATATATATATATATATATATAGGTAACTACATTTCAGTGAGAGTTCAGCTAATTCATTTTATTTGAAAGTTTCAGTAAACTGAATTATCTGAACAGCTGAAATGTGGTTACCCCTTCATGATATTACTCCGCAAGACACGTGGATATAGCCAGGTCAGGCCAGACCTGGACCCCCACCATGGGTTGCGGTGGACCTGTGGTTGTGGCTCGCTTTGTTAACTATCGTAGTTACCCTGGCTGGGGGCACCGAGTTTTCTGTAGACGTATCGTAAGTACGTGTGTGTGTGTGTGGAAGCGGCCCAGGACGTCCTCTGATCTTGGTGGTGGTTGGGGGGGAATATTTGACGGTCGTGACGCCGGTGTTTGTCAAGTGTTGTGAGGGAGGGGACTTGGGGTTTGGCGAGCGAGGAGGGAGTTGAGCGGTGGCGAGGCAAGCGCTGGCCGACGCTAATATTGATATAACTTGATAGTGCTCCCAGTTTTTTTCCTCCTCACACTCTCGACGTCTCCCGTGGTCGTGCGTCAACCTTCCCGGCCTGTACGTCATGCGTCCTGTCGTCGCTAACTCTACTCACTCCCCTGTTCTTTTACTCCATCCCATCCTCTCCCATACCCTCCCTTCGTTCCCTCCCAGGTCATTGTACACAAATGTTCTCCCACAGCCTACGAATGTAGGTAGTGTTGCGTATAAGGTGTAGGCAGTGTTGCTCGTAAAGTGCGGATAGCTTTGCGTGTGGGTGTCGGTTGTGTTGCGTGTGAGGTGTATGTAGGAGTGTGTTGTGTGTTGGCCAGTGTTAACGTAGCGTCGCCGCACACAGTGGGCCGGGCGGCCGGCACAGCTGGGTCACAAGGAGTGGTTACTTGTGGGCTGCAGAAGGACGTGGTGTGGTATGCCTGTGTGCTTGCTGTCATACCTGGCCACCTGTGTACTTGCTGTCATACCTGGCCGCCTGTGTACTTGCTCTCATGCCTACCCACCTGTGTACTTGCTGTCATGCTTGCCCACCTGTGTACTTGCTGTCATAGCTGCCAACCTGTGTGCTTGCTGTCATACCTAGCTACCTGTGTACTTGCTGTCATGCCTGCCCACCTGTGTACTTGCTGTCATACCTGCCCACCTGTGTACTTGCTGTCATACCTGCCCACCTGTGTACTTGCTTTCATACCTGCCCACCTGTGTACTTGCTGTCATACCTGCCCACCTGTGTACTTGCTGTCATACCTGCCCACCTGTGTACTTGCTGTCATACCTGCCCACCTGTGTACTTGCTGTCATACCTGCCCACCTGTGTACTTGCTGTCATACCTGCCCACCTGTCTACTTGCTGTCATACCTGCCCACCTGTCTACTTGGTGTCATACCTGCCCACCTGTCTACTTGGTGTCATACCTGCCCACCTGTGTACTTGCTGTCATACCTGCCCACCTGTGTACTTGCTGTCATACCTGCCCACCTGTGTACTTGCTGTCATACCTGCCCACCTGTCTACTTGCTGTCATACCTGCCCACCTGTCTACTTGGTGTCATACCTGCCCACCTGTCTACTTGCTGTCATGCCTGCCCACCTGTGTACTTGCTGTCATACCTGCCCACCTGTGTACTTGCTGTCATACCTGCCCACCTGTCTACTTGCTGTCATACCTGCCCACCTGTCTACTTGCTGTCATGCCTGCCCACCTGTGTACTTGCTGTCATACCTGCCCACCTGTGTACTTGCTGTCATACCTGCCCACCTGTGTACTTGCTGTCATACCTGCCCACCTGTGTACTTGCTGTCATACCTGCCCACCTGTGTACTTGCTGTCATACCTGCCCACCTGTGTACTTGCTGTCATACCTGCCCACCTGTGTACTTGCTGTCATACCTGCCCACCTGTCTACTTGGTGTCATACCTGCCCACCTGTCTACTTGGTGTCATACCTGCCCACCTGTCTACTTGGTGTCATACCTGCCCACCTGTGTACTTGCTGTCATACCTGCCCACCTGTGTACTTGCTGTCATACCTGCCCACCTGTGTACTTGCTGTCATACCTGCCCACCTGTCTACTTGCTGTCATACCTTCCCCTGTGTACTTGGTGTCATACCTGCCCACCTGTGTACTTGGTGTCATACCTGCCCACCTGTGTACTTGCTGTCATACCTGCCCACCTGTGTACTTGCAGTCATACCTGCCCACCTGTGTTGCGTATTTTTCCTTCTAAGCCGCTGGACAACCGCATGGTTTGAGTGTTGTACACATTGTACGAGACTGCACAACATTCACTCGCCACCAGGAGGACGACACTCGGGCCTGCCAAGCAAATTTCCCCTCGCGATGCACGGACATGCAAAGCAAATTATCAAGAGGATATAGGGACTTGGAGAGCGACTTTCCCCTCGGGTCACACGGACGTGCAGAGCGAATGCTCACATGGGCTTAAATGAACGCGGGAAAGTATATATTCCATTCCCTTAGAATTTCGTGCGGCGCATTTCCTTCGAAAAAAAAAATCTATATGTGCTTGAGTCACGCAGGCACGTAGCTCACCCACACGCGCGGCCGGGTCCTGGTAGACATGCAGGCCTCTGTATTTTGCGAGGGTGATATAGACTTACAGTAATGGTGCTGGTGATTGTGAAGAAAAGACATCTTGTCACACTGGGTGTTGCCACCCACCCTCTCTCCCTCCCACGTCGCCCCAGACGTTGCCCCCCTGGAAGGCGTCGTCAGATGGATGGTGGGCGCGCGATTGGTAGGATGCGTCTCCGCCGTGTGTGTGTGTGTGTGTGTGTGTGTGTGTGTGTGTGTAAGTGTGTGTGTGCTACTGTGATCTGGCGTTCCCGCAACGACCATTAGGGTAGGTCGGGCAATCCCGAGAGCATATTTTGTAGTTCGCCTGCCCCAAAATGCGGTTATGCAAGCAGGCGAGGCGAGGCGAGGCAGTCTGCTGCCAGGCACCCCCCACACTCCGACACACACACACACACACATATACCCATATCTCGACAGAGTTATGATGGTTTTCCAAGATATTTTTTCCAAGTCTCGTCTGTATTTTCGTTGAAGGATTTGAAGGTGATGTCAATGTGCGGGGGTGTGGGTGGGTGGTAGAGTCGTAGGTCTCCCTTGGAGAGGTGTGTACGGCAACAATAGCCTCATGAGCAGCGACCCAGTGGCTCCCTCTGAGTTTAACATTGTCGTGAACCAAAGAAAGACACCAGCCGCTCTGAGATAAGAGGTAATCTTGGCATGTGAAATTATGACCTCCAGCCTCTCCGCTGTTTGGCTACGCCGGGTACAAAAGGCGTCAACCCCCGCTGTGACCTCAAAAACTGCGTCACGACAGACTCTGTCGTAATGTTGGACGCAAAAACAAAATTTCCGTATCGTAAATAGTAATGCCAAGATTCTACGTATCGTAAGTTGCGACGTAAGACTTTTGGTTACAGTGAATCTGCAAAGGAAATGAATGTAATGTTGTTCTGGTGTCACCAGTTATTCATTTAAAATAAACGATGATTATGTTCTTATAATTTGTTTTGATTACCTGTGCATTACCGAGTTCTCTGGCTGTATGAAGTGATTACCAGGATGTTGCCGTTAGCCACGCGTAATTTCACTCATGCAGAACAAAATCCCTTTTATTGATGATGACACTGTGGTCCAGTGTTGGAGGGGGTCGCTCCCATCACTGTACTGTGGTCCAGTGTTGGAGGGGGTCGCTCCCATCACTGTACTGTGGTCCAGTGTTGGAGGGGGTCGCTCCCATCACTGTACTGTGGTCCAGTGTTGGAGGGGGGGTCGCTCCCATCACTTTACTGTGGTCCAGTGTTGGAGGGGGGTCGCTCCCATCACTGTACTGTGGTCCACTGTTGGAGGGGGTCGCTCCCATCACTATGCTGTGGTCCAGTGTTGGAGGGGGGGTCGCTCCCATCACTGTACTGTGGTCCAGTGTTGGAGGGGGTCGCTCCCATCACTGTACTGTGGTCCAGTGTTGGAGGGGGGGTCGCTCCCATCACTGTGCTGTGGTCCAGTGTTGGAGGGGGGGTCGCTCCCATCACTGTACTGTGGTCCAGTGTTGGAGGGGGTCGCTCCCATCACTGTACTGTGGTCCAGTGTTGGAGGGGGGGTCGCTCCCATCACTGTACTGTGGTCCAGTGTTGGAGGGGGGGTCGCTCCCATCACTGTGCTGTGGTCCAGTGTTGGAGGGGGGGTCGCTCCCATCACTGTACTGTGGTCCAGTGTTGGAGGGGGTCGCTCCCATCACTGTGTTGTGGTCCAGTGTTGGAGGGGGTCGCTCACATCACTGTGCTGTGGTCCAGTGTTGGAAGGGGTCGCTCCTATCACTGTACTGTGGTCCAGTGTTGGAGGGATTCGCTCCCATCACTGTGCTGTGGTCCAGTGTTGGAGGGGGTCGCTCCCATCACTTTACTGTGGTCCAGTGTTGGAAGGGGTCGCTCCTATCACTGTGCTGTGGTCCAGTGTTGGAGGGGGTCGCTCCCATCACTTTACTGTAGTCCAGTGTTGGAGGGGTTCGCTCCCATCACTGTACTGTGGTCCAGTGTTGGAGGGGTTCGCTCCCATCACTTTACTGTGGTCCAGTGTTGGAGGGGTTCGCTTCCATCACTACACTGTGGTCCAGTGTTGGAGGGGATCGCTGCCATCACTTTGCTGTGGTCCAGTGTTGGAGGGGGTCGCCCCCATCACTTTACTGTGGTCCAATGTTGGAGGGGTCGCCCCCATCACTTTACTGTGGTCCAGTGTTGGAGGGTCGCTACCATCACTGTGCTGTGGTCCAGTGTTGGAGGGGGTCGCTCCCATCACTGTACTGTGGTCCAGTGTTGGAGGGGGTCGCTCCCATCACTGTACTGTGGTCCAGTGTTGGAGGGGGTCGCTCCCATCACTGTACTGTGGTCCAGTGTTGGAGGGTCGCTCCCATCACTGTACTGTGGTCCAGTGTTGGAGGGGGTCGCTCCCATCACTGTACTGTGGTCCAGTGTTGGAGGGGGTCGCTCCCATCACTGTACTGTGGTCCAGTGTTGGAGGGGGTCGCTCCCATCACTGTACTGTGGTCCAGTGTTGGAGGGGGGTCGCTCCCATCACTGTACTGTGGTCCAGTGTTGGAGGGGGGTCGCTCCCATCACTGTTCTGTGGTCCAGTGTTGGAGGGGGGTCGCTCCCATCACTGTACTGTGGTCCAGTGTTGGAGGGGGTCGCTCCCATCACTGTACTGTGGTCCAGTGTTGGAGGGGGTCGCTCCCATCACTGTACTGTGGTCCAGTGTTGGAGGGGGTCGCTCCCATCACTGTACTGTGGTCCAGTGTTGGAGGGGGTCGCTCCCATCACTGTACTGTGGTCCAGTGTTGGAGGGGGTCGCTCCCATCACTGTACTGTGGTCCAGTGTTGGAGGGGGTCGCTCCCATCACTGTACTGTGGTCCAGTGTTGGAGGGGGTCGCTCCCATCACTGTACTGTGGTCCAGTGTTGGAGGGGTTCGCTCCCATCACTATACTGTGACCCAGTGTTGGAGGGGGGTCGCTCCCATCACTTTACTGTGGTCCAGTGTTGGAGGGGGGTCGCTCCCATCACTGTACTGTGGTCCAGTGTTGGAGGGGGGTCGCTCCCATCACTTTACTGTGACCCAGTGTTGGAGGGGGGTCGCTCCCATCACTTTACTGTGGTCTAGTGTTGGAGGGGGGTCGTTCCCATCACTTTACTGTGGTCTAGTGTTGGAGGGGGGTCGTTCCCATCACTTTACTGTGGTCCAGTGTTGGAGGGGGTCGCTCCCATCACTGTTCTGTGGCCCAGTGTTGGAGGGGGTCGCTCCCATCACTTTACTGTGGTCCAGTGTTGGAGGGGGGTCGCTCCCATCACTTTACTGTGGTCTAGTGTTGGAGGGGGGTCGTTCCCATCACTGTTCTGTGGTCCAGTGTTGGAGGGGGTCGCTCCCATCACTGTGCTGTGGTCCAGTGTTGGAGGGGGTCGCTCCCATCACTGTACTGTGGTCCAGTGTTGGAGGGGTTCGCTCCCATCACTTTGCTGTGGTCCAGTGTTGGAGGGGGTCGCTCCCATCACTGTACTATGGTCCAGTGTTGGAGGGGGTCGCTCCCATCACTGTGTTTTGGTCCAGTGTTGGAGGGGTCGCTCACATCACTGTGCTGTGGTCCAGTGTTGGATGGGGTCGCTCCCATCACTGTGTTGTGGTCCAGTGTTGGAGGGGGTCGCTCCCATCACTGTACTATGGTCCAGTGTTGGAGGGGGTCGCTCCTATCACTGTGCTGTGGTCCAGTGTTGGAGGGGGTCGTTCCCATCACTTTACTGTGGTCCAGTGTTGGAGGGGTTCGCTCCCATCACTGTACTATGGTCCAGTGTTGGAGGGGTTCGCTCCCATCACTTTACTGTGGTCCAGTGTTGGAGGGGTTCGCTTCCATCACTACACGGTGGTCCAGTGTTGGAGGGGATCGCTGCCATCACTGTGTTGTGGTCCAGTGTTGGAGGGATCGCTCCCATCACTGTACTGTGGTCCACTGTTGGAGGGGGTCGCTCTCATCAGTGTACTGTGGTCCAGTGTTGGAGGGGGGTCGTTTGCATCACTGTTCTATAGTGCAGTGATGAACGAGTGGCTTGCATCACTGTTCTGTAGTGCAGTGATGGACGGGTGGCTTGCATCACTGTTCTGTAGTGCAGTGATGGACGGGTGGCTTGCATCACTGTTCTTTAATAACAAGAGAGCCGCGTGTGTAGAGAGGGCAGCTGTAATGGTCCCTAAAAATAAATTTGTTATTAGCACTGTATAAACTATTTGCCCACTCGACGTTATTAATACCGGCTGGACATTTATGTAGCCTCTCCACTGCCGCTCTAATCTGTTTTAATGCATAATTGGACGAAAAATAGTTGTTTGCCGATGGAATTTTATGATCGCGGTAAATAGTCAGTGGAGTGGAGCGCTGCTTCACCGGTGGGAGTTTATCAGGTGAGGGAGGGAGTGAGGGAGGACCCGGGGAAGAGAACCATGCTGTTTCAGACAACCCGGATGTGGTCATTGGAGTCACACAGTTGATCGAGCCGGGAGTGACTCTCTTGTTGTGCGAAGTGTGACTCAAAGTCTCAGTCAGTCAGTCAGTCAGTCAGTCACTTTGTAAGAATTTAGAATTCAGAAAAACATAAGCTCAAGGTCTACCTCAGTGTTAACTGTTGTATTCCGTCTTAAGGCCTGATGCAAAATTACATACGAGGTTATTGCTACAATTTTTTGATATACTGGGCAGTTGGACGCAGACAAGACGGAAGGAGAAAGCAGCCACAAGTGGGGTTGACCGATCTGGTCCTTCCCCTCCTGCAGAAGC
This sequence comes from Panulirus ornatus, assembly GCF_036320965.1. NCBI lineage: Eukaryota > Metazoa > Arthropoda > Malacostraca > Decapoda > Palinuridae > Panulirus > Panulirus ornatus. Next base: position 28,403,671 of record NC_092279.1, read on the forward strand.
AATACTCGCCTGACACACTGAAGTGTACGGACACCCGGGGAGGTTGAACTTAGTGTCATCTCCCTCCTCCTTCGTCTGCTGCTCTTCACTTTTCATATGGTATGAGGTTGCCGTGGCTGGGGTCTGTGTCATGTGTGGAAAAGAAAAACAAATGTGGAATTCTACAAATGTGGAACACACAAGTTAGAACACAGAATTTCCAGGTCCTCGGCTGCATGTTGTATGAAACACCACAGAATTACACAAAATGCGACAAAATCACACAGAGGATTAGAGAAATAAAGACAACGTAGACGTAAATATAGACCAAGATGTGCAGTTTACAATTTCAGAAATGTTGCTGATGATAGAACGTTAAGGAAGCGTCCGTCGCCTTCATTGTGGGAACAGTGTTGTACGATCATGCCTCTAGATGCCTCGGGAAGGCTTGACTGAATTACATTAACCCTGACCGCTCAACTGCACGACGGTACGACCCTTGAGCACGACGGTACGACCCTTGAGCACGGCGGTACGACCCTTGAGCACGACGGTACGACCCTTGAGCACGACGATCCGACCCTTGAGCACGACGGTATGATCCTTTAGCACGACGGTACGACCCTTTAGTACGACGGTACGACCCTTTAGTACGACGGTACGACCCTCGAGCATGGCGGTATGACCCTTGAGCACGACGTTACGACCCTTGAGCACGACGGTAGGACCCTTGAGTACGACGGTACGACCCTTGAGTACGACGGTACGACCCTTGAGTACGATGGTACGACCCTTGAGCGCGGCGGTGCGACCCTTGAGCACGACAGTACGACCCTTGAGCACGACGGTATGACCTTTAAGCACGACGGTATGACCCTTGAGCACGACGGTATGACCCTTGAGCACGACGGTACGACCCTTGAGCACGACGATATGACCCTTGAGCACGACGGTATGACACTTGAGCACGACGGTATGACCCTTGAGCACGACGGTATGACCCTTGAGCACGACGGTATGACCCTTTAGTACGACGGTACGACCCTTGAACACGGCGGTACGACCCTTCAGTACGACGGCACGACCCTTCAACACGGCGGTATGACTCTCCAGCACGACGAATCGACCCTTGAGCACGACGCTGCGACTCTCCAACACGATTAAACGACGACTCTTGAGCGCCACGGTTTTGAGACTGTTGACCTAAGACGTGAGGGTCAGGTCACGGGCAAGCCCGTCATATCCCAGGGTGGTAGAGCCGTGCTCAAATGGGATGAAAGGCTTGCTTCATCAACTCCGCCGCTCATGACGGTAGTTCAGAGCCGATTGACTCTCTCTCTCTCTCTCTCTCTCTCTCTCTCTCTCTCTCTCTCTCTCTCTCTCTCTCTCTCTCTCTCTCTCTCTCTCACACACATACACACACACACGCACACATCTCTCTCTCTCATCTCCTCTTTCTCTCTCTCTCTCTCTCTCTCTCTCTCTCTCTCTCTCTCTCTCTCTCTCTCTCTCTCTCTCACTCTCTCTCTCTCCTTTGAATTACTTTTTTCCTTCCACCCAAAGTGGCCTTCGATTAGGATAGGTTTCGCTTGTGGCATCCTGGCTACTATGTAAAGAAAATAGAAAGAGGATTTGACACGTAACTTTACTGTGTGTCTAGTAATACCATCTGTTTACTCAATGAAATCCTGGATTATGAAGGTCGTTTTTCGATGTAGAATAATAACCTGATTCATGTGTAGGAGGAAGATGATGATGTACCTGGCAGATGTCTTGATCCGTAGGGAGATTGTTCTTGATGTCTGCCTCGTATGTTAGTCCATGTCGCATTGTGCTAGGGTTTTCCTGCCTTTAATTGGTGTTAGTAACGAAATTAGCGTAAACTGGTATTTTGCATAACTTGTTCTATTTTTTCAGAATAAAGTGTTTATGATGGTTTTGGAAATGTATTTAAAGGTGTTGATGTTTTCCTTGGATGTTGGTGATGATGTTTGGCTTGGATGTTGGTGATGATGTTCGTGCGTCCTTGATATCCGGGACGATGTTGAAGAGTTCAGGGTAAACGTCCCTGGCGGGTGGTGGTTGATGGTATTATTGCAGTCTTCGGCTGAAGTATGTGGTAATCCCTGTGAGGATCCTTCACTCGTGCTGCCCAGGAGGAGACACACTCGCCCAACGACCTCCACACCTCCTCCTCCTCCTCCTCCTCCGTGTGAGGCGTCCCTCAGCTGCACGCACCAGGGGGGAGACAGACCCTGGCAAGGAGCTTCACCTGTCCTTTTCTATGTGAGGAATCCGACCCTGCCAGGGATCTGCAAGCGTCCTCATCCTTGTGAGGAATACAGTCTAGCCAAGGACCTCCACACCTCCACCTCCTCCTCCTCCGTGCGAGACGTCCTTCAGTTGCACAGCCCAAGGAGGAGACAGACCCCCTCCAAGGTCCACCACACGTCTTTTTCCTACTCCTTCTCATCCCCTCCACCCCTTCCCCGACTTGTACACACACACACACACACACACACACACTCGTACCGCAGAGCAGGGGTGGGTTGGTGGGCGGGTGGGTCGAGGGTAAGAGGGCGTGGAGTGTGCAGGATCCTGCAGCACACAAGACTGAATCAGGGTGTCAGTGTGCGCGGGTAAACACGCCACGGGTTTAATTGGCTACAACCACTGATTAGGTCAGGCTAGAGTATCCTGCAGCAGGGTCTCATTATCGCAGGGGGTCTTGTCCCTGCTTGCCTCTCCTGGCCAAAAGCTCCTGCAGCCTCGGCAGGATAAACACCTGATATGATAATGAGATGCACAGATGTCGCTCTCAGAGCTTACATCAACTACTTTTTAGTACCGAGCGCCTCAGGGCACACGTTAAATCTTACCATTAGAAAGGTTAAAAGTACTGGTCGAATTTTTGGACGAGTTTTCTGGAAATGATTAAAGGCTTTAATATCATTGCCTGAGTGTGGTGGAGAGGGATGGAGACGTGGTGTAAAGAATTTTGATGAGAGTCTTTGTTACAGTCACAGTTATATAATGTTTATGTCCCCTTCAAGATCAACTGTTCTTGTGTACATAAGGTATGCTAGTCTCTCTCTCTCTCTCTCTCTCTCTCTCTCTCTCTCTCTCTCTCTCTCTCTCTCTCTATCTATCTATCTATCTATCTATCTATCTATCTATCTATCTCTATCTATCTATCTATCTATCTATCTATATGGAGAGAATGAGTGAGGAAAGATTGACCAAGAGGATATATGTGTCGGAGGTGGAGGGAACGAGGAGAAGTGGGAGACCAAATTAGAGGTGGAAAGATGGAGTGAAAAAGATTTTGTGTGATCGGGGCCTGAACATGCAGGAGGGTGAAAGGCGGGCAAGGAATAGAGTGAATTGGATCGATGTGGTATACCGGGGTTGACGTGCTGTCAGTGGATTGAATCAGGGCATGTGAAGCGTCTGGGGTAAACCATGGAAAGTTGTGTGGGGCCTGGATGTGGAAAGGGAGCTGTGGTTTCGGGCATTATTGCATGACAGCTAGAGACTGAGTGTGAACGAATGGGGCCTTTGTTGTCTTTTCCTAGCGCTACCTCGCACACATGAGGGGGGAGGGGGATGGTATTCCATGTGTGGCGAGGTGGCGATGGGAATGAATAAAGGCAGACAGTGTGAATTGTGTGCATGGGTATATATGTATGTGTCTGTGTGTGTATATATATGTGTACATTGAGATGTATAGGTATGTATACTTGCGTGTGTGGACGTGTATGTATATACATGTGTATGGGTGTGGGTTGGGCCATTCTTTCGTCTGTTTCCTTGAGCTACCTCGCAAACGCGGGAGACAGCGACAAAGCAAAATAAATGAAATATATATATATATATATATATATATATATATATATATATATATATATATATATATATATATATATATATTCGTATGAGTCCACGGGGAAAATGAAACACGATAAGTTCCCAAGTGCACTTTCGTGTAATAATCACATCATCAGGGGAGACACAAGAGAGAAATATAACAGTCAGTTGATATACAACGAAGAGACGTAGCTAGGACGCCATTTGGTAAACAAGTGAGTGTCCAAGACAGACAACGAGCGTATCATAAACTTATTATGTGGACAAGAAGGTGAATTGTTTACAAATCTTATCAACTAACTAACTAACTAAACATATATATATATATATATATATATATATATATATATATATATATATATATATATATATATATATGTGTGTGTGTGTGTGTGTGTATGTGTATTATACTTAATCGCTGTTTCCCGCGTCAGCGAGGTAGCGCCAGGAAAACAGACAATAAAGGCCACATTCGGTCACTCACTTTATAGCTTTCATGTGTAATACACTAAAACCACAGTTCCCTATACATATCCAGGCCCCACACACCTTTCTATGGTTTATCCCAGACGCTTCACATACCCTGGTTCAGTCCATTGACAGCACGTCGACCCCGGTATACCATATCGTTCCATAGAATTGAATACCACTGCATATTTAGAATTATTAATCTCTTTATGTTCCCTAATTTTCTCAGTATCATTCTACCAGTAGGTGGGTGATCAAACACCAGTTGTCCAAAATTATCCATTTTATTTCAATTAAACTTTCGCCATCACAGAGACATCATCGGGAAATTGTAAAAACGAGAAAAGACTGCGTCACAAAATATGGATATGAAACGCAAAACGTAAACAACATGTATATAAGAAACCAACTTGGGATAACCACAGTATATTGAGCATAAAACGTAAGGGAAAACACTATAAGCCATACAGGTTAGCAATGTCACGCAGGGTAGTATGAGTTACAACCTAAATACAAAATATGGATACAGAAATATAGAAAAACTTACAATAGAACACAGAACAGTCTGAAACGAGGTAGGAAATATAGACAGTCCATCTCTGAATACACTTAACCTGGGTCAAGCGTGACCGTTAATGTTTGTATGTGGCGCTGAGGTCACGTTGGGCTTGTCTTAATTCTCTCTGACCTTCGTCACCCAGGACCGGCAGGGTTAGTGACACCTTCTCCCTGTCCTGAAATGGCTGATGCGGTAGCTTGTGGCGGGTCCGTGACGTATTCCCCCTGCGTCAGGTCTAGGTCCTGCTGGCGAGCCACCAGAGAGCTGTATGGCGGTGGTCATGTTTGTCTGAATGTTGATGACCGGTGCTTTCTCTCTAATGTGAATGGCTTTTAATGCCTGTAGTCTTGTCCGATCACTGTAGCTAGTAATGACTTTGGTGTTATTCACCATTATGTTATGCTTTTCTTAATGATATTGTTTGATTCCACCTTCTTTCAAGTGGAGTGAGAGGCAGCGGCTCAGGGTGCAGGTCGTATGTACGATATAGTTTATACGATGATGATTGCCGTCCCCAATATTGTATTAGTACTCATAGGCCATATCGGAACGATCTAAACTTCCAGAGCGACCTACCATATTGTCGTTCATTACGAGCGAACATGGAGACTGGTTTTGTGAAGAGCGAAGAGGTGGTACCACAGTGAAAGCCTTGCATAAGATGAAGTGTGGCAAGGCGGCTAGAGTGGATGATTTTGCCGTCGAATGTAGTAAGTATGGTGTGGTTGAGATAGCTGAAGAGGATGTACTGAAATGTTTTGGACATTTGAGGAGAATGAGTGGGATGCTGACCAAGTAGATACATATGTCAGAAGTGGAGGAAACAAGTACAATGGGGAGTCCAAACTGGAGATGGGAGAATGGAGTGAAAAAGAATTTGAGCGATGGGGCCTGAAAATGCATGAAGTTTTAAGACGTGCACGGGGTCGTGTGAATTGGAGCGATATGGTTATAAGGGGTCGACGTTCTGTCAGTGGTCTGAACCAGTTACATGTGAAGCGTTTGTTCCTTGCGCTACGTCGCAAAAACGGAAAACGGTGATCACGTATGATCAAGTATAATCAAGTATATATATATATATATATATATATATATATATATATATATATATATATATATATATATATATATATATGTGAAGCGTCTGGGGTAAACCATGGAAAGCTGTGTAGGTATGTATATTTGCGTGTGTGGACGTATGTATATACATGTGTATGGGGGTGGGTTGGGCCATTTCTTTCGTCTGTTTCCTTGCGCTACCTCGCAAACGCGGGAGACAGCGACAAAGCAAAAAAAAAAAATATATATATATATATATATGTATAAAGTTTTCATTCTTTATCGCCGTTTCTCGCGTAAGCTAGGTTGCGCTAGAAACAGACGAAGAAAGGTCGCATCCGTTCTCATGCTGTCTTCGGCTGTCATGTGTAATGCACCGAAACCACAGCTCCCTGTCCACATCCAGGCCCCGCAGACCTTTCCATGGTATACCCCAGACGTTTCACATGTCCTGGTTCAGTCCACTGACGGCACGTTGACCCCGGTATAACCATATCGTTGTAATTCACGAATCCCGTGCACGCTTTCCCCCCTCCTGCATGTTCAGGCCACGATCACCTAAATTCTTTTTCACTCTATCCCTCCATCTCCAATTTAATCTTCCCGTTCTCCATTTCTCCCTACACTTCTGACACAAGTATTTACATTGACAACATCTCCTCACTCATCTCTATATGTCGAAAACATTTCAGTGCTCCCTCTTCAACTACCTCAACCACAGTATTTACCACATTCACCTGCAATACCATGCACTCTAGCCGCCTTGCCACATTTCGTCTCATGTAATGCTTTCACCACCACCACCTTTCTTCATAAATCCAATCTCCATGACTCTCTCACTTAGCCTACCACCCTGACCCAAACACCCTACATTTGCTACTCTGTCATCAAATACATTCAACAGATTTTCACGATACTCACCCCATCTCCAACAAACTTCATCAGTGTCTGTTACCACTCCCCATTTTATCTCCTTTACCGAAGTTCCCATTTGTCCTCTAGTTAGTCGCACATTATTCAACCTCCTTTCCAAAGCATCATATTCTCCCCAAAGTTCAATGACGCACTCTAACTCCAGCTTTCATTCTCCCTCTTTTCCAACCCCTGCCTCTTCCTCTTGACCTTCTGCCGCTTTCCCGTATACAGAACTCACTTGGTGTATCGGTTAGCGTTCCTGACCATGACGTACTCACGGGCCGCCTAGGGTCTAACGCATAGGTTTGAATCCTGGTTACGGCAGTAGGTGTTACAGGCAGTCCAGCTTTTCATCCACCCATAGGGTCGGGAACTTATCGCGTTTCATTTTCCTCGTGGTTATCAGCAAATAATAGATCACGTGCACCACTGTGACCTACAGCTACACATACACACACGCACACACACACACACACACACACACACACACACACACACACACACACACACACATATATATATATATAATCGTTAATGAGATGGCATTGATTAGGGCCTCAGTTGCCCCCGTACCGTCTCAGCTAAATAAAAAAAGCAATTTGCTCTCCATCCTGTAAGTACCGGCTATGTAACTCACCTTTCTCTCTTACTAGCATCTTTACCTTGTCATACCACCGCTCACTACCCCTACTGATCTGCCCACCTCCCATTATACGCATGCCACAAGGAGCTCTTGCGTGTGCCATCACTGCTCCCCTAAATGCTTCACGTTTCTCACCCACTCCCTCTTGCTTCGTTTACTCTCACCATTTGTCATTCTGCATTCATTTCCTGGTACTTCTTCGCGCAATTATGTTTGACAAGCTCGCTTGCTTTTATCGTCCTATTTTCACACACAAAGTTTCCTGTTATCCGAAAAGCTCTACAAATCTTCACTCTCGCTTCCACCCGGTAATGATCAGATATCCCACCAGAGTCTCCTCTCACCACACACCACATCCAAGAATCTATATTTTGTGCGCTTGTCAGTTAGTACATAACCATGTAATGCCCGCTTACCGTCTCTCCTACTCACATACGTATACTTGTGTATGTCCCCCTTTTTTAAACCAGGTATTCCCAATCATCAGTCTTTTTTCAGCACAAATCCATAAGCTCTTCACCATTTCCATTCACCTTACTTAATACCCAAAGCTCCTTCAACATTACTCACTTTTCCATTTGAAAATATATATATATATATATATATATATATATATATATATATATATATATATATATATATATATATATATATATATATATTGACACGACTTGTAAAGACTTGAACATATCTAACATTAATGAAATTCCTGATTATTTGATGAGTACTTAAGGTTGCTTTAATGTCTTATGGGAGAATGAAAATAAATTTTCTTGTATTCATTTCATTTTAAAAGTTTCTGAAAACAGACATAGATCAGATCACAAGAAATTTGTGAAAGAGAATACACTTGCCAGACACACAGATTATAAGGTTTCGTGACACTGCAGTATGAGAACAGCAACTTAGAGGAAGGTTGTTGTCCGTCATCAGATACTTTGTCAGGAAGTTGCAAGCCATGATCTTCAGGGAATAGATTACCCACCTGAAAGCCACATACACTGGAGTTGATAACAGTCCACAACCGAGACATGGAGTCGACAAGCAACTGAAGATAATGGCTGTGACCTTTGGATGTACTACCTAGACGAAGACTATTAAGAGTGTCTTTAGGATTTATGTTCGTATCATTATGATCCCTGCAGCCCAGCAGTGCTGTATCAACACCAAGACACCACCAGACGTAGTATCATTATGATCCCTGCAGCCTAGCTGTGCTGTATCAACACCAAGACACCACCAGACGTAGTATCATTATGATCCCTGCAGTTCAGCAGTGCTGTATCAACACCAAGACACCACCAGACGGACCTCCTCAACCTGGGCCTGAAGTGCCATCTACAACCATTTTTTTATTCTGGCATCAGGACCGCGGAATGTGAACTCCTGCATAGATCTGTTCAGAAGCTCCATCTGGGCAACAGAGGGAACATCATTCCCAGCATCTAAGATTGCCTTCTGGGAGGAAGTACAAGCAGGAGCAAAAATCAAAGTAATGTAGAAAAACGAAAAAAAAGAAAAAAAGTGATGCGACCAAGGAAGTAACAGCCACCCGAATTCCTTTGTGAGAATCGCCGATAAGTCATGTTTTTATGTCATTTTCAGTAAAGGAGACGATAGACGATATGATCAGAAATACCTTTAGTTGACCCATACAGTCGCGTCGAAAGGTCCTCCTGAAACCCTTAACCGTGAGGTAAACAAACGTATTAAGGCTGCCAACGCAGAAACCGATGGATTCCTTTGCTGAATAATCTCCACGTTAAGCGTATGGTATCTCAAAAGATAAAGAGTCCATTGTGACCGATGGTATTGCAGATTGGCACACTAACACAGCGGCTAGTCGTCAAGGTGCCTAGTTGGTGGTTGAGCTCACAATCGTCTTCCAAGTCCTGCCTGATATCCACAGACAAATTTGTGGAGATGTTTTAGAGTAAACGACCCATCGGGGATGTTGGCTCTCCTCGATGGCCAATGCCTTTTCACTAGGGTTCGAGTAGAAACGATCGACCTAATCCCCAGCAGTGCACGGAATCACCCCTGAACTCCCAGTCTCAAAGCTCTCCAGATCCGTTCTTCAGGAGCTGCTTCGTGCCTGTGCCACTAAAGCCCCTTTCCAAGGCCCAGACGACCTCCTTGCTGCCAGATAGGAGTGGCAGTGGGATATCCCGTAAGACTTAACCACAATCTCCTACATGTGTGTAACATTGACAACCAGATTCTTCAAGACAGTTAGTTACCTGCGATCCACCAGTTACCGCCGGTAAGTGGACAGAATCTTCGTGGACGTCAGGAATCTGGAACACCTACACCATCTGCAGAAAATCATGGAGGAGGACCCGGTACTGAAGCTCACACGAACCTTGCAATGAGAAAAGGATGCCCTTCATATTCACATCTGTGCTGAAGATGACACCCTCTCTCTTTCAGTGCACAGAAATCCCATTGGTGTTTGCCGTTCCTTAAATGTGTCCTGTTGATGCCGTGAACACTACTAAGTGAAGTGTTCGAAGGTCCCTCATTAGAAGAGCCTTAAGGAACTGCTCAAGACGGGAACGCCTCCACCAGAGACTTAAGCGGCTGCTACAGTTGCTCGTTAACAACGGATTCACGAAGGACGACGTACGTAGTAGCCGAGATGAAGGATGTGGCCTCAACACCTGCGGTGCCACTGAACAAACTAGACTTCTGCAGGTAAAGGTCCTCCAGCGGAGGAGAAACTGCCTTAGAGACGGTGCAGATACAGGAGACAAAAATAAAAAAAAAAAAACTGATTACTATGAGAGAGTGAGCACTGTCTTAGACAGAAGGCTGGATGGATCGTCTCTATCTGGAGTGTTAGAAAGTATTTCACTGTTTACCATACAGGAGTGTGGTAAATAAGTTAGGTTTTCAGGTAGGGATAAGAGAGAAGCTACTTACATGGATAGAAGATTACTTTAGTGGAACGTACTAACAAAGGACATTTGTCATGCGAGTATTCTCAAAATGGATTGAAGTTATTAGAGGCGTGCCGAAGGGTTCAGTCCAAGGACCATTGCTTTCCTTCATTTATGTAAATGGCTCGCCAGAAGAGTTGGACTCCTACCTAGATATGTTTGCGAATGATGCCTTGGTCATGAGGGAAGTAGAAAGTGAAGGCGATCTCATGAACCAACAAAGGGATCAAGACAAACTCCAAAGTTGGTCTTGCACTTGGGTTCTTTGAAATTAAACCCAAGTGAAGGTACAGTAATGAGACTGAAACCCAGCAAAGGAAGGGTTCGATGTGAATTTCATCAAGCAGGAAATAAGCTTCGGGAACATTTTTGTTGACTTGGGACCAGAGATCGTCCCTAACCTGTCACGAGAATCCCACATTGGGAGAATTATGAAGGAGACAAACTGTCTGTTGGTAAAAACTAGTGTAGCATTTCAGTATATGGCTGAGGAAATATTCAGCAAGCTCCTCACGTCCTACATAAGGTCAAGACTAGACTATGATTCTCCAGTTTTGGTCCCCGCACGTAAAGAAGCACAAAGACCTCGTCGAGATGTTAAAAAAAAAAAAAAAAAGCACCAAGAACCAGAAGAGATTTTTCCATAAGAGGGCACAAAAAATGGTACCAAAATCAAGAGAGCTGAGTTATGGGGAAAGGCTAGAGGCCTTAAATTTTCTCACCTTGTAAGAGAGAAGAGTGAGAGGTAAACTGATCACGTTCAAGTGTTTCAACCAGATTGATAACGTCGAAAGATTCTGGAGTAGAATGACCCAAAAACAAAATAAAATTTAGACTAGAAACTGGTTAGAGAAAATGTAAACAGGTACTGTCATAAGAGCGAGGTACGAGCGTAATAAACCCGAGTTATGAGATAGTGAATGTGGACAGCATACAGAAGGTGTAAAAGTTGTATGATAACAGAGAAAGTTCCAGAGCTGGGGGCCCTACGAGTGAAGAACTCCCTCCCCGTACACCGCAAATAGCTGATCTCACACACACACACACACACACACACACACACACACACACACACCGAAATGACGAGTTGTATTAAGAGGATGGAAGACATCACGTCATATCAACAATCAGTTTTTAAGTAAAGATATAGAAGACCTTTTTCTGGCGATGATGGAACATATAGCCAGCAAGTTGAATCATGTGTAATCTATATAAATTATATATATATATATATATATATATATATATATATATATATATATATATATATATATATATATATATGATTATGATGATGCTTGCAACGAATCCTTTGATAAGATTTTAAAAACATTGGTAAACTAAAGTTTACATAAGAGCCACAAGTGATGGGTTGATGTTGCGAGGAATCAAACGCCAGGCAACAAATGAAAGGGAATTTTGATTGTGTAATTACCACATTCCGGTTAAGTGGTTGTTGGAGAATATAGATAAAGAAAAAGGCACATTTAAAAGATCGGGGGAGGGGAACGTTCATGAAAATTTAAATTGTCTAACTGAACGGATGAGTCTGGCGCAAAAGATGATGAAAAAGAGATATATTTATAAGATGATGGACAGGTTCAGGATGGTTGGGGGTAGCGATGATCTGTATCACGTTGTAACTGCTCTCTGCTGCAAACGAAATAAAAAAAAGTTAAGAATTTTTGGCTCAAGGTGGTATACTGGGGTCGACATGCTGTCAGTGGACTGACCCAGGGCATTTGAAACGTCTGGGGTAAACCATGGAAAGGTCTGTGGGGCCTGGATGTGGATATGGAGCTGTGGTTTCGGTGCATTACACATGACAGCTAGAGAATGAGTGTGAGCGAATGTGGTCTTTGTTGTCTTTTTTTTTTCTTCTTTTTTTTGCGCTACCTCGCTGAAGCAGGGGTAGCGATGCTGTTTCCTGTGGGGCGGGGTTGCGTCAGAAATTTACATTGTTCTGGTTGAATTTCATCAACCCTGTATCAGACCAACTTTGAAGGCTGTTCAAGTCCCCATGTAAGCTGGTGCAGTTTTTCCTTCCTTTACACTTGCTTCATGGCATATTAGTATGACTCCACACCTTCAGGTAAGTCATTTGTGTAGATCAAGAAAAGGAATGGCCCTAGAACAGAACCCTGTGGCAGACATGCTCTCAGGCATGCGCCCTTTGTTCACTTTGAGGTAGTTCTCTACCCTTTGAAGGAGTCTCCTCCTTAGTCCTGCCTGGTGATCCAGCTTCGTAATGAGCCTCCCATGCAGTACAGTGTTAAAGGCTTTTCTGGCATTCCAGATGCCAACAATCAACCCAAACTTCGCTTTTGTCTAAGACAGAGCTCACTCTCTAGTGGAAATCTCAAAGGTGCGTTACACGACCTCAATTCCCTTAAAGCCGTTTCTCACTTGGGTCATTTTCTCGCTCTAGAAAGTAACCCATTTGCTTTGTTGTTATCTTTTCTAGAACCTTCCATGACCGCACTCGTCAGGGAGAGGGGGGGGGGGGGTCTGTTCCCGATCTCCGTTCTTTATAGATAAGCATGACGTTCGCCCGTTTTCCATTCCCTTGGCAATCCGCCTCTTTCTAGCGAGCGACATCTCGACCAGTTTCTCCAGAGGTTAATCCAACGTATCTGCAAGACATCTTCAGTACAAACGGCGAGATGATTTCGGCAGACCCATGAGCTTTGTACGGGTTCATATTTGTACTCTCTTAATGTCTTTTCCGAGTATTTTGATGTTTTCTAAAACCTCATCTCCCCATTCCAGCTCACTGCTGGTAGGACCATAGTGTCCTCCAGTGTAAAAAAAAAAAGAAAAAAGAAAGAAAGAAATTCAACTTGTTATTCATTTCTTTACGTCAGGATCCGCATCGCGTCCTCAACAGTTGTATTCTCTGAATGTCTTCGACTAATTAGCCCATGTTTGGCTGACAACTGAACGTCCGGTGAATTAACGGAAAAGTGTCGGGTTTTCGCGTGTGTTGTCCACAATATTCCTCACCAAGTTTCATTTGTTCCTCCTTCCTTCCTCCTTCCTTATCCTGGTGTACTCGTGTCGTGTTCCCTTGTGTCATGCAAATGCTGGCAGGCTGAGGTAACGTCTGTATCTTGGCCACTGCACTTTTCCAAGCTTCTCTGCTTTTGACATCATTTATTAAGCCATTCTTTCGTCTTACTTGCCATGCCCTCAGTATTCAAGGCTAGAGGTACCCATGTTCCTGCTTTTTCACTTGAATTTCACAGATACTGTCACCACAAAGCCCACTTCGCAGACTGAGTTGCCAAAGGAATTGTCGAGGTTTGTGTAATTTCCACGATTACATCTTTATGTCTCGTGTCATCTCTTCTCCCTTAACATTCTCTTTTATGTCTCGTGTCATCTCTTTTAACATTCTCCTTTATGTCTCGTGTCATCTCTTCTCTCTCCACATTCTCTTTAATCACACAGGTAGACTTGAGACATGAACACCTCCTCGAGTTGTTGTATCACATTTAATAACCATAACATCCCTGTTGTTAGAGTGTGACCATAAGACCTAGCAGTGTTGTTGGTTGTATCAGATCCTCAATCTCAAGTGTCCTCACCCACATGTTGTGGTCAACTTACCGGTATACACACGCTGAATACTTGTGTCTCCATGACTCCCCGTCGCCATGACCATCTACACACACACACACACACACACACACACACACACACACACACACACACACGCTGTTTTTATGATAGAAATTCCCTCATTACTACTAGGTAGTTGAACATTTCTGTAGTGATTGTCGTACTGTTTCATATATACTGTTCCCTTGTTATTGTAATTGTGTGTGTGTGTGTGTGTGTGTGTGTGTGTGTGTGTGGTGGTGGGGGGGGGGGGGGGGGGGGGGGCAGTTATATTGGCGTGTCATCTCTTTCTTTCTTCGATTTCCCGAGATGTAGAATTGCCAGTTCCTTCGTTTCCGAGACGATGGAGGCGAAATTGGGCGGGTACAAGCCTAGCCCCTGATAGGCACATACGCATTTATGTTATGCATGACTTGAGACGCAGACGCACTACAAACGCCTTTCTGTTTTGCGTGACTGAGACGCTGATACGCACATACGCCTTTATGTTATGCATGACTGAGGCGCAGATACGCACAAACTCCCTTGTTACGCATGACTGAGGCGCAGATGCGCACAAACACCTTTCTGTTATGCGTGACTGAGACGCAGATACGCACAAACTCCTTTCTGTTTTGCGTGACTGAGGCGCAGTTACGCACAAACACCTTTCTGTTATGCATGACTGAGACGCAAATACGCACAAACGCCTGTTATGCATGACCGAGACGCACACGCGTATACAGCACTGTATGACGAAGCGTAGGTACTCCAGACTCTGTACTGGACGCCACACAGGTGACCAGTACAAAAAAAAAAAATAAATAAATAATAATAATAGGAAAGTAAACTTGATCATTCGCTCGCTAATGTGAGAGTTTTGTTAGACATTTTGATCTCTATCGTCTTGCCTGATTCCCATTTGTCGATTGAAGTTAACAGGGGAATTAGAGTAGCTGATGTGGAGGTAAGTGTAGGTGTATTGTATTGGTAGTGATAGCCTGGTAGCCCCAACCTGAGCGACGTGTGGGTGTGTTGAGCCCCAACCTGGGTTACGTGGGTGTGAGCCCCAACCTGGGTTACGTGGGTGTGAGCCTCAACCTGGGTTACGTGGGTGTGAGCCCCAACCTGGGTTACGTGGGTGTGAGCCCCAACCTGGGTTACGTGGGTGTGAGCCCCAACCTGGGTTACGTGGGTGTGAGCCTCAACCTGGGTTACGTGGGTGTGAGCCCCAACCTGGGTTACGTGGGTGTGAGCCCCAACCTGGGTTACGTGGGTGTGAGCCCCAACCTGGGTTACGTGGGTGTGAGCCTCAACCTAGGTTACGTGGGTGTGAGCCCCAACCTGGGTTACGTGGGTGTGAGCCTCAACCTAGGTTACGTGGGTGTGAGCCCCAACCTGGGTTACGTGGGTGTGAGCCCCAACCTGGGTTACGTGGGTGTGAGCCTCAACCTGGGTTACGTGGGTGTGAGTCCCAACCTGGGTTACGTGTCGGTGTGAGCCCCAACCTGGGTTACGTGGATGTGAGCCTCAACCTGGGTTACGTGGGTGTGAGTCCCAACCTGGGTTACGTGTCGGTGTGAGCCCCAACCTGGGTTACGTGGGTGTGAGCCCCAACCTGGGTTACGTGGGTGTGAGCCCCAACCTGGGTTACGTGGGTGTGAGCCCCAACCTGGGTTACGTGGGTGTGAGTCCCAACCTGGGTTACGTGTCGGTGTGAGCCCCAACCTGGGTTACGTGGGTGTGAGCCTCAACCTGGGTTACGTGGGTGTGAGTCCCAACCTGGGTTACGTGGGTGTGAGCCCCAACCTGGGTTACGTGGGTGTGAGTCCCAACCTGGGTTACGTGGGTGTGAGCCCCAACCTGGGTTACGTGGGTGTGAGCCCTACCTGGGTTACGTGGGTGTGAGCCCCTACCTGGGTTACGTGGGTGTGAGCCCCAACCTGGGTTACGTGGGTGTGAGCCCCAACCTGGGTTAGGTGGGTGTGAGCCCCAACCTGAGCGACGTGTGGGTGTGAGTCCCAACCTGGGTTACGTGGGTGTGAGCCCCAACCTGGGTTACGTGGGTGTAAGCCTCAACCTGGGTTACGTGGGTGTGAGCCCCAACCTGGGCTACGTGGGTGTGAGCCCCAACCTGGGTTACGTGGGTGTGAGCCCCAACCTGGGTTACGTGGGTGTAAGCCTCAACCTGGGTTACCTGGGTGTGAGCCCCAACCTGACCTAGGTGGGTGTGAGCCCCAACCTGAGCTACGTGGGTGTGAGCCCCAACCTGGGTTACGTGGGTGTAAGCCTCAACCTGGGTTACGTGGGTGTGAGCCCCAACCTGACCTAGGTGGGTGTGAGCCCCAACCTGAGCTACGTGGGTGTGAGCCCCAACCTGGGTTACGTGGGTGTAAGCCTCAACCTGGGTTACGTGGGTGTGAGTCCCAACCTGGGTTACGTGGGTGTGAGCCCCAACCTGGGTTACGTGGGTGTAAGCCTCAACCTGGGTTACGTGGGTGTGAGCCCCAACCTGACCTAGGTGGGTGTGAGCCCCAACCTGAGCTACGTGGGTGTGAGCTCCAACCTTAGCTACGTGGGTGTGAGCTCCAGCCTGACCTAGGTGGGTGTGAGCCCCAACCTGGGTTACGTGGGTGTGAGCCTCAACTTGGGCTACGTGGGTGTGAGCCCCAACCTGAGCTATGTGGGTGTGAGTCCCAACCTGACCTAGGTGGGTGTGAGCCCCAACCTGAGCTACGTGGGTGTGAGCTCCAACCTGACCTAGGTGGGTGTGAGTTCCAACCTTAGCTACGTGGGTGTAAGCTCCAACCTGAGCTACGTGGGTGTGAGCTCCAACCTGACTTCGGTGGGTGTGAGCCCCAACCTGGGTTACGTGGGTGTGAGCCCCAACCTGGGTTACGTGGGAGTGAGAGCCTGAGTCCCCGCGAGGCTACATGGGAGTGCTATACCAGGTGTGTTTGTATTGGCGAGCCCAGCCAGCCTGCCTGCCTGCCTGCTGCTGGGCTGACGTGCTTGGCTGGCGTCTGTCTCTGTGCCTGGCCTTGAACCCTCTCCTGCCCCTCACCACCACCACCTGGCCAAGCCTCAGTCCCCTCCCCCTCACCACCACCACCTGGCCAAGCCTCAGTCCCCTCCCCATCACCACTACCACCTGGCCAAGCCTTAACCCCCCTCCCCATCACCACTACCACCTGGCCAAGCCTTAACCCCCCCTCCCCATCACCACTACCACCTGGCCAAGCCTTAACCCCCCCTCCCCAGCACCACTACCACCTGGCCAAGCCTTAACCCCCCTCCCCATCACCACTACCACCTGGCCAAGGCTTAGCCCCCTCCCCGTCACCACTACCACCTGGCCAAGCCTTAACCCCCCTCCCCATCACCACTACCACCTGGCCAAGCCTTAGCCCCCTCCACATCACCATTAGCACCTGGCCAAGCCTTAGCCTCCTCCTCATCACCACTACTACCTGGCCAAGCTTTAGCCCCCTCCCCATCACCACTACCACCTGGCAAGCCTTAGCCCCCTCCCCATCACCACTACCACCTGGCCAAGCCTTAGCCCCCTCCCCATCACCACTACCACCTGGCGTAGCCTCATACTCCTCCCCATCACTATTACCACCTGACTAATTCAGACCCCCTCCCCATCATTACCACCACCTGGCCATGCCTCAGCCCTATCCCCATCACCGCTACCACCTGACCAAGCCTTAGTCCCCTCCCCATCGCCATTACCACCTGACTAACTCAGACCCCCCCATTATCACCACCACCTGGCCAAGCCTCAGCCCCATCACCACCACCACCTGGCCAAGCCTTAGCCCCCTCCCCATCACCACACCACCTGGCGTAGCCTCATACTCCTCCCCATCACCATTACCACCTGAATAACTCAGACCCCCTCCCCATCATCACCACCAGCCCTGTCCCCATCACCGCTACCACCTGGCCAAGCCTTAGCCCCCTCTCCGTCACCACTACTACCTGGCCAAGCCTCAGCCCCCTCCACAACACCACTACCACCTGGCCAAGCCTCGGTCTCCTCCCCATCACTACTACCATCTAGCCAAACCTCAGACCCCTCTCATCACCACGACCACCTGGCCAAGCCTCAGCCCCCTCCTCCACCCATCACTGCTACCACCTGGCCAAGCGTTAGACCCCCTCCCCATCACCACTACTACATGGCCAACCCTAAGCCTTCCCATCACAGCTACCACCTGACTAAGCCTTAGCCCCCTCCTCAACACCATTACCAGCCTGCCAAGTCTCAGCCCCCTTCCCCATCACCACTACCACCTGGCCAAGCCTCAGCCCTCTCCCTATCACCATTACCACCTGGCCAAGCCTCAGCCCCCTCCCCATCACTACTACCACCTGACCAAACCTCAGCCCTCCTCCCCATCACCACTACCACCTAGCCAAGCAACGGCTTCCTCCCCATTACCACTGGCCAAACAACGGCTCCATCTCCATCACCAGTAGCCAAGCCACGGCTCCATCCCCTTCACCATTAGCCAAGCCACGGCCCCATCCCCGTCACCACTAGCCAAGCCACGGCTCCATCCCCTTCCCCATTAGCCAAGCCACGGCTCCTTTCCCGTCACCATTAGCCAAGCCACGGCTCCCTACCCGTCACCATTGAAGGCTACCCTATCCCCATTAGTCCAAAGCCACGGCTCCTTTCCCGTCACCATTAGCCAAGCCACGGCTCCCTACCCGTCACCATTAGCCAAGCCACGGCTCCATCCCCTTCACCATTAGCCAAGCCACGACTCCTTTCCCGTCACCATTAGCCAAGCCACGGCTCCCTTCCCGTCACACATTAGCCAAGCCACGGCTCCCTGTACGTCACACTAGCCAAGACACGGCTCCCTCTACGTCACCACTAGCCCAAGCCACGGCTCCATCCCCCTTCACCATTAGCCAAGCACGGCTCCATCCCCTTCACCATTAGCCAAGCCACGACTCCTTTCCCGTCACCATTAGCCAAGCCACGGCTCCCTTCCCGTCACCATTAGCCAAGCCACGGCTCCCTGTACGTCACCACTAGCCAAGCCACGGCTCCCTCTACGTCACCACTAGCCAAGCCACGGCTCCCTCTACGTCACCACTAGCCAAGCCACGACTCCTTTCCCGTCACCACTAGCCAAGCCACGGCTCCATCCCCTTCACCATTAGCCAAGCCACGGCTCCCTTCCCGTCACCATTAGCCAAGCCACGGCTCCCTGTACGTCACCACTAGCCAAGCCACGGCTCTTTTCCCGTCACCACTAGCCAAGCCACGGCTCCCTCTACGTCACCACTAGCCAAGCCACGGCTCCCTCTACGTCACCACTAGCCAAGCCACGGCTCCCTCTACGTCACCACTAGCCAAGCCACGGCTCCCTCTACGTCACCACTAGCCAAGCCACGGCTCCTTTCCCGTCACCACTAGCCAAGCCACGGCTCCCTGTACGTTACCACTAGCCAAGCCACGGCTCCCTCTACGTCACCACTAGCCAAGCCACGGCTCTTTTCCCGTCACCACTAGCCAAGCCACGGCTCCCTCTACGTCACCACTAGCCAAGCCACGGCTCCCTTTACGTCACCACTAGCCAAGCCACGGCTCCCTCTACGTCACCACTAGCCAAGCCACGGCTCCCTCTACGTCACCACTAGCCAAGCCACGGCTCCCTCTACGTCACCACTAGCCAAGCCACCTCCCCGTCACCAGTCAAACCCCTGACCATACGCCTCCACCACCTAGCCATATTCTCCCTCCCCCAGCCACCACCCACAAGCTGCCCCCCCCCCCCCCCCTCACCTCCCTTACAGTCAGTCAGTCCTCTGACCACGCCACTGACTTCCCCAGTCACCACCCAGCCTCGCTGGCCACGCCCGTACCCTCACGCCCCTATCAATTTCTAGCCACGCCCCCGAACACACACTAGCCACACCCCCACCCGTCCGAGGCCACGCCCTGCCCCACTCCCCTAAGACCATGCCCTCTTCCCACCTTCTTAAGGCAACGCCTTCTCCCCATCTCCCTGAGGTCACATTCCCGCCCAGGTCTCATCCCACGCCCACGAGGGCCAGCCCCTAACCCACCCCCAAGAGGCCACGATCCCGCCCGAACCTCGCCCCAAAGACCACGCCCATGCCTCACCTTGCAGAGGCCACGTCTCCACCTCACCACATAGGCCACGAAGCTGCCCCCATACCCCTCTCCTGAGGCCCTCATGAGCCTCCCTACCCCCCCGGCCCACTATTTTGGCCACGCCCTTTACCTCTCCCTGGCGACACCCTCTCCCTCAGCATCTTGAGGCCTTCATCTACCCCACTCCCCTAGCAGGGACACACTGCTCCCCACACTCCCACGTCTGGGTTCCTGACCTGTGCCAGCCCAGACCCACTGTCCTGCCTGCCCCCTGCCTCTCTCTCTCTCTCTCACTGCTTGTTCGTTGCCTCCCGCACCTACTGAAGACCAGCCCAGCCTAGCCTTGTGGCCGAAGACCCCGCGCAAACCCCACCACCACTGGCCACCACCCCAGCCTCTCCCACCTGACCACCGCCCTAGCCTCCACTATCTGGCCACGACCTACCATCTAACCATAATAATCCCATGTGAGCACTAACCCTACCTCCACCATCTGGCCTTACCACCTGATCACTCGCCCGGTCCACCATCTGGCCAACACCCCTCCCCCCCACACTATGGTCAGGACTGTATCCCCCCCCCCGCCGTCTGGTCATGACCCCACCCGCCATCACATGACCTCAACCTCGACCCTCATCACATGGCTACGAACGCGTCCTCCTGCCATCTGGCCACGACCCCTGCCCCTCCACCATCTGGCCACGACCCCTCCCCCTCCACCATCTGGCCACGACCCCTCCCCTCCACCATCTGGCCACGAGCCCCCACCATCTGACCACGACCTTATCATCTACCATCTGACCCCCCCTCATCCCCAGCCATACACCTGTAGCCACAGCTCTGGTCAACCACCACTGCACCTTATCATTCCCATACACTCTGCCACTAACCTCTTTTGTTTCTCTCCCTTTTTCGTGTGGTTACAGGGAGCAGAGGTTGGTCAGGGGGAAGGTATGGTGTGAAATGGAGGAGGAAAGTTCAAAGGTCTACTGGTGTATGTGGTGTGAGATCTGTGATGTGTGGGAGAGGTTAGGTGGGAACACATGGTGCCCTCCAAACCCTGGGGAACACCTGAGGTGTGTATGTATGTGTGTTGTTGCATGTCCTTTACCTCTCCCCAGCCTGGCTAGCTAGGTACGTCCCGCCCAGCCCCGTAACCCCGCCTCTCCCCAACCTACAAGCACGCCCTCCTCCCCCACCTCAAGGTCAGTTACCCCGTGGGCACGCCTCCAACAACCACCCACATTGTCCCAGTACACAACATGACTGCTGTAGCTGCCAGAACACTGGCGCATGTACCCACTGGCCCGCGCCTCCCGCCGGTGGGTGGGGGAAGGGAGGGATGGTGGCGACGGGTAGATAAAGGACAGATGATGGATAGATCTAGCCCCTCCATGATACACATTCCGATTTCAGGTTTGGAAAAAGTTTAATCTCACTTGGAAAAGGGACCCCTCACCACATTAAGGCAGTACAGTAATTACTCGTAGCAGCACCTGGCTGTATACATCGCCTCAGGTGATGTATAAGAATACCGTTATGCATAATGAAAGGATCTGGTTGACCTGGCCTTGATGGTCAGCAACAGATCCGGTGTATAGCGCATCCTCCACCACCAATCCTTTGGTCATCCAACTCGCCGCCACATATGGCCTTGACTTTACCCACGATCGCTCCAACTTGCACACTACCACCACCACCACCACCAGCAGTAGCAGCAGTAGGGCGCGTGTGTCTGGCCCGAGAGGACGACCTTGATGCAACGTGTGAGGTGGTTATTTAGGGCAGGTACTGACCATACGGCCAGGGCTGTGTCTGTAGTCACGTCAAGATGTACAACACGTAATTACTGTCACCTCTGACCCCTTGGTGTCCCTTCCCCATCATCCTAACCACTCCCCACCCTTCTCCCTATCTCCCTAAACTCCTCCCCATAACACTGACCTTCTCCACATCATACTGACCCATTCCCATTACTCTGACCCTCCACTCCTTCCCATTACACTGACCACCTCCCCCATCACCCACACCCCTACTCCGGCATTCTGATCCTTCCTCAGAACTCTTAACCCGCTCCTCCTCATTACCCCGATGCTCACCCGACATCCTGACCTCCTCCCTATCACCCATACCATCACTCAGATCTCTCCCATCACCGTAACCCCCTCCCCAACAGCCCGTCCCCTTCCCCGCTACTCATGTCCCCCCCCTTCCCCATGACCCTGACCCTTTCCCCATCACTCAGAAACCCTGTCTAGTACCGTGACCCCTATCCTATCACCCTAACCTTTACTCATGATCATGAACCCGCCTCATCACTCCCCCCTCTCCACCAGTACTATAGTGAGCACATCACCCTATTACAACTGTACAGTAAGCACGCCACCCTATAGCAGCTGTATAGTGAGCACACTACCCTATAACAACTGTACAGTGAGCACATCAACCTATAACAACTGTACAGTGAGCACATCAACCTATAACAACTGTACAGTGAGCACACCACCCTATATCAACTGTGTAGTGAGTACACAACCCTATATCAACTGTATAGTGAGTACATCACCCTATATCAACTGTGTAGTGAGTACACAACCCTATATCAACTGTATAGTGAGCACACCACCCTATATCAACTGTGTAGTGAGTACACAACCCTATATCAACTGTATAGTGAGCACACCACCCTATATCAACTGTGTAGTGAGTACACAACCCTATATCAACTGTATAGTGAGTACATCACCCTATATCAACTGTGTAGTGAGTACACAACCCTATATCAACTGTATAGTGAGTACATCACCCTATATCAACTGTGTAGTGAGTACACAACCCTATATCAACTGTATAGTGAGCACACCACCCTATATCAACTGTGTAGTGAGTACACAACCCTATATCAAGTGTATAGTGAGTACATCACCCTATATCAAGTGTGTAGTGAGTACACAACCCTATATCAAGTGTATAGTGAGCACACCACCCTATATCAACTGTGTAGTGAGTACACAACCCTATATCAAGTGTATAGTGAGTACATCACCCTATATCAAGTGTGTAGTGAGTACACAACCCTATATCAAGTGTATAGTGAGCACACCACCCTATATCAACTGTGTAGTGAGTACACAACCCTATATCAAGTGTATAGTGAGTACATCACCCTATATCAAGTGTGTAGTGAGTACACAACCCTATATCAAGTGTATAGTGAGCACACCACCCTATATCAACTGTGTAGTGAGTACACAACCCTATATCAAGTGTATAGTGAGTACATCACCCTATATCAAGTGTGTAGTGAGTACACAACCCTATATCAAGTGTATAGTGAGCACACCACCCTATATCAACTGTGTAGTGAGTACACAACCCTATATCAAGTGTATAGTGAGTACATCACCCTATATCAAGTGTGTAGTGAGTACACAACCCTATATCAAGTGTATAGTGAGCACACCACCCTATATCAACTGTGTAGTGAGTACACAACCCTATATCAAGTGTATAGTGAGTACATCACCCTATATCAAGTGTGTAGTGAGTACACAACCCTATATCAAGTGTATAGTGAGCACACCACCCTATATCAACTGTGTAGTGAGTACACAACCCTATATCAAGTGTATAGTGAGTACATCACCCTATATCAAGTGTGTAGTGAGTACACAACCCTATATCAAGTGTATAGTGAGCACACCACCCTATATCAACTGTGTAGTGAGTACACAACCCTATATCAAGTGTATAGTGAGTACATCACCCTATAGCAACTGTATAGTGAGCACACCACCCTATAGGAATTATATCCTGCACAAACTATAGAAGGAGCAGCACAAACAGCATAACTGTATTCAGAACCATGGTGTGAACACCGGACCACTGTAACTGTATCCTGGACAGTCCAGGAGAATAACAATACAGACGTATGTACATGTAACGGGAGCCAGGAAGCCACGCTGGAGCGTGAAAGAGAACAAGACCCAAGAAGTTGTCATCACACTGAGCACGCACGCACGCACGCACGCACGCACGCACGCACGCACGCACGCACGCACGCACGCACACACACACACACACACACACACACACACACACACACACACACACACACACACACACACACACACGCGCGCGCGCGCGCGGCCGGGCAGTGTGTGTGTGTGTGTATGTGTGTGTGTGTGTGTGTGTTCCATCATCGTGTGAATGAGGGTGCCGGCGAGGTGATGATGGGTGGAGGGTGAGGTGATGATGGTTGGAGGGCGAGGTGATGATGGGTGGAGGGCGAGGTGATGATGGGTGGAGGGTGAGGTGATGATGGGTGGAGGGTGAGGTGATGATGGGTGGAGGGGGAAGTGATGATGGGTGGAGGGTGAGGTGATGATGGGTGGAGGGCGAGGTGATGATGGGTGAGGGTGAGGTGATGATGGGTAGACGGTCAGGTGATGATGGGTGGAGGGTGAGGTGATGATGGGTAGACGGTCAGGTGATGATGGGTGGAGGGCGAGGTGATGATGGATGGAGGGCGAGGTGATGATGGGTGTACGATCAGGTGATGATGGGTGGAGGGTTCAGGTGATGATGGGTGGAGGGCGAGATGATGATGGGTGGACGGTGAAGTGACGATGGGTGGAGGGTCAGGTAATGATGGGTGGACGGTCAGGTGATGATGGGTGGAGGGTCAGTTGATGATGGGTGGAGGGCGAGGTGATGATGGATGGACGGTCAGGTGATGATGGGTGGAGGGCGAGGTGATGATGGGTGGACGGTCAGGTGATGATGGGTGGAGGGCGAGGTGATGATGGGTGGAGGGCGAGGTGATGATGGGTGGACGGTCAGGTGATGATGGGTGGAGGGCGAGGTGATGATGGGTGGAGGGTCAGGTAATGATGAGTGGACGATCAGGTGATGATGGGTGGAGGGTCAGGTGATGATGGGTGGAGGGTCAGGTGATGATGGGTGGAGGGCGAGGTGATGATGGGTGGAGGGTCAGGTAATGATGAGTGGAGGGTCAGGTGATTATGGGTGGAGGGTCAGGTGATGATGGGTGGAGGGTCAGGTGATGATGGGTGGAGGTCGAGGTGATGATGGGTGGAGGGTCAGGTAATGATGAGTGGAGGGTCAGGTGATTATGGGTGGAGGGTCAGGTGATGATGGGTGGAGGGTCAGGTGATGATGGGTGGAGGGTCAGGTGATGATGGGTGGAGGGTCAGGTGATGATGGATGGAGGGCGAGGTGATGATGGGTGGAGGGTCAGGTGATGATGGGTGGAGGGCGAGGTGATGATGCTTCGTAACGTGTGTAACATATTCTGGCAGATGTGAACATTTGTATGTTGTTGTGTCAAGTTTAACTGACACGTCTGGATGAATTTCGTTGATCCAGGTACCTGTTTCCTGCCTCGAGCAGGATATAAGTACCTTATTATTAATAGTATTATTGTAATTATTATTATCATTATCATTTATTTTTTTGTTATACTTTGTCGGTCTCTTGCGTTACCGTGGTGGCGCAAGGAAACAGACAAAAGAATGGCCCAACCCACCTACATACACATGTATATACACACGCACATATACATACCAATACATTTCAACGTATACATACTTATACATACACAGTTGTTGTATGGTTGCGAGGCGTGGGCTATGGATAGAGTTGTGCGCAGGAGGATGGATGTGCTGGAAATGAGATGTTTGAGGACAATGTGTGGTGTGAGGTGGTTTGATCGAGTGAGTAACGTAAGGGTAAGAGAGATGTGTGGAAATAAAAAGAGCGTGGTTGAGAGAGCAGAGGAGGGTGTTTTGAAGTGGTTTGGGCACATGGAGAGAATGAGTGAGGAAAGATTGACCAAGAGGATATATGTGTCGAAGGTGGAGGGAACGAGGAGAAGAGGGAGACCAAATTGGAGGTGGAAAGATGGAGTGAAAAAGATTTTGTGTGATCGGGGCCTGAACATGCAGGAGGGTGAAAGGAGGGCAAGGAATAGAGTGAATTGGAGCGATGTGGTATACCGGGGTTGACGTGCTGTCAGTGGATTGAATCAAGGCATGTGAAGCGTCTGGGGTAAACCATGGAAAGCTGTGTAGGTATGTATATTTGCGTGTGTGGACGTATGTATATACATGTGTATGGGGGGGGTTGGGCCATTTCTTTCGTCTGTTTCCTTGCGCTACCTCGCAAACGCGAGAGACAGCGACAAAGTATAATAAATAATAAATATATATAACATACACAGACATATACGTATATACACATGTACATATTCATACATTCTGCCTTCATCCATTCTCTTCGCCACCCCACCACGCATGAAATGACATCCTCCTTCCCCCGCGCGTGCGCGAGGTAGCACTAGGAAAAGACGACAAAGGCCACATTCGTTCACACTCAGTCTCTAGCTGTCATGTATAATGCCCCGAAACCACAGCTCCCTTTCCACATCCAGGCCCCACAAAACTTTCCATGGTTTAATACTATTATTGTTATTATTATTATTATTATTATTATTATTATTATTATTATTGTTATTATTATCATTGTTATCATTATTATTATTATTATTATTATTATTATTATTATTATTATTATTATTATTATTATCACCCCAGGACCAGAGTTTCTTTGTGTTACTCAGGACCTTTCTAAACGTTTCTGTCGTCAAATACTGCGCTACTTCCAGTGGCAGGGAAATGTAGACTCCTTGGGAGCGAAATCTTTCACGAGACTATACTCCCAGTGGTATATATATATATATATATATATATATATATATATATATATATATATATATATATATATATATATAAGATTCTGGGGGCCTTGGAGAATGTGTGAAAGTCGAGAACATTATCTCGGAAAGCAAAAATGGGTATGTTTGAAGGAAAAGTGGTTCCAACAATGTTGTATGGTTGCGAGGCGTGGGCTATGGATAGAGTTGTGCGCAGGAGGATGGATGTGCTGGAAATGAGATGTTTGAGGACAATGTGTGGTGTGAGGTGGTTTGATCGAGTGAGTAACGTAAGGGTAAGAGAGATGTGTGGAAATAAAAAGAGCGTGGTTGAGAGAGCAGAAGAGGGTGTTTTGAAGTGGTTTGGGCACATGGAGATGACGAGTGAGGAAAGATTGACCAAGAGGATATATGTGTCGGAGGTGGAGGGAGCAAGGAGAAGAGGGAGACCAAATTGGAGGTGGAAAGATGGAGTGAAAAAGATTTTGTGTGATCGGGGCCTGAACATGCAGGAGGGTGAAAGGAGTGCAAGGAATAGAGTGAATTGGAGCGATGTGGTATACCGGGGTTGACGTGCTGTCAGTGGATTGAATCAAGGCATGTTAAGCGTCTGGGGTAAACCATGGAAAGCTGTGTAGGTATGTATATTTGCGTGTGTGGACGTATGTATATACATGTGTATGGGGGGGGGTTGGGCCATTTCTTTCGTCTGTTTCCTTGCGCTACCTCGCAAACGCGGGAGACAGCGACAAAGTATTAAAAAAAAAAAAAAAAAAAAAAAAATATATATATATATATATATATATATATATATATATATATAAATATATATATATATATATATATTTATTTATTTATTTATTTATTTATTTTGCTTTGTCGCTGTCTCCCGCGTTAGCGAGGTAGCGCAAGGAAACAGACGAAAGAATGGCCCAACCCACCCACATACACATGTATATACATACATGTCCACATACGCAAATATACATACCTATACATCTCAACGTATGCATATATATACACACACAGACATATACATATATACACATGTACATAATTCATACTGTCTGCCTTTATTCATTCCCATCGCCACCTCGCCACACATGAAATAACAACCCCCTCCCCCCTCATGTGTGCGAGGTAGCGCTAGGAAAAGACAACAAAGGCCCCATTCGTTCACACTCAATCTCTAGCTGTCATGTAATAATGCACCGAAACCACAGCTCCCTTTCCACATCCAGGCCCCACACAACTTTCCATGGTTTACCCCAGACGCTTCACATGCCTTGGTTTAATCCATTGACAGCACGTCGACTCCGGTATACCACATCGTTCCAATTCACTCTATTCCTTGCACGCCTTTCACCCTCCTGTATGTTCAGGCCCCGATCAATCAAAATCTTTTTCACTCCATCTTTCCACCTCCAATTTGGTCTCCCACTTCTCCTCGTTCCCTCCACCTCTGACACATATATCCTCTTGATCAATCTTTCCTCACTCATTCTCTCCATGTGACCAAACCATTTCAAAACACCCCCTTCTGCTCTCTCAATCACACTCTTTTTATTACCACACATCTCTCTTACCCTTACATTACTTACTGGATCAAACCACCTCACACCACATATTGTCCTCAGACATCTCATTTCCAGCACATCCACCCTCCTGCGCACAACTCTATCCATAGCCCACGCCTCGCAACCATACAACATTGTTGGAACCACTATTCCTTCAAACATACCCATTTTTGCTTTCCGAGAATATGTTCTCGACTTCCACACATTCTTCAAGGCTCCCAGAATTTTCGCCCCCCCTTCCCCACCCTATGATTCATTTCCGCTTCCATGGTCCCACATATATATATATATATATATATATATATATATATATATATATATATATATATATATATATATATATATATATATATATATTATTTTATTTATTTTATTTTATTATACTTTGTCGCTGTCTCCCGCGTTTGCGAGGTAGCGCAAGGAAACAGACGAAAGAAATGGCCCAACCCCCCCCATACACATGTATATACATACGTCCACACACGCAAATATACACACCTACACAGCTTTCCATGGTTTACCCCAGACGCTTCACATGCCTTGATTCA
Source organism: Panulirus ornatus (assembly GCF_036320965.1). Lineage (NCBI taxonomy): Eukaryota > Metazoa > Arthropoda > Malacostraca > Decapoda > Palinuridae > Panulirus > Panulirus ornatus. The sequence continues at coordinate 28,432,700 of NC_092279.1, forward strand.
ATCCACTGACAGCACGTCAACCCCGGTATACCACATCGCTCCAATTTACTCTATTCCTTGCCCTCCTTTCACCCTCCTGCATGTTCAGGCCCCGATCACACAAAATCTTTTTCACTCCATCTTTCCACCTCCAATTTGGTCTCCCTCTTCTCCTCGTTCCCTCCACCTCCGACACATATATCCTCTTGGTCAATCTTTCCTCACTCATTCTCTCCATGTGCCCAAACCACTTCAAAACACCCTCTTCTGCTCTCTCAACCACGCTCTTTTTATTTCCACACATCTCTCTTACCCTTACGTTACTCACTCGATCAAACCACCTCACACCACACATTGTCCTCAAACATCTCATTTCCAGCACATCCATCCTCCTGCGCACAACTCTATCCATAGCCCACGCCTCGCAACCATACAACATTGTTGGAACCACTATTCCTTCAAACATACCCATTTTTGCTTTCCGAGATAATGTTCTCGACTTCCACACATTTTTCAAGGCCCCCAGAATTTTCGCCCCCTCCCCCACCCTATGATCCACTTCCGCTTCCATGTTTCCATCCGCTGCCAGATCCACTCCCAGATATCTAAAACACTTCACTTCCTCCAGTTTTTCTCCATTCAAACTCACCTCCCAATTGACTTGATCCTCAACCCTACTGTACCTAATAACCTTGCTCTTTTTCACATTTACTCTTAACTTTCTTCTTCCACACACTTTACCAAACTCAGTCACCAGCTTCTGCAGTTTCTCACATGAATCAGCCACCAGCGCTGTATCATCAGCGAACAACAACTGACTCACTTCCCAAGCTCTCTCATCCCCAACAGACTTCATACTTGCCCCTCTTTCCATAACTCTTGCATTTACCTCCCTAACAACCCCATCCATAAACAAATTAAACAACCATGGAGACATCACACACCCCTGCCGCAAACCTACATTCACTGAGAACCAGTCACTTTCCTCTCTTCCTACACGTACACATGCCTTACATCCTCGATAAAAACTTTTCACTGCTTCTAACAACTTTCCTCCCACACCATATATTCTTAATACCTTCCACAGAGCATCTCTATCAACTCTATCATATGCCTTCTCCAGATCCATAAATGCTACATACAAATCCATTTGCTTTTCTAAGTATTTCTCACATACATTCTTCAAAGCAAACACCTGATCCACACATCCTCTACCACTTCTGAAACCACACTGCTCTTCCCCAATCTGATGCTCTGTACATGCCTTCACCCTCTCAATCAATACCCTCCCATATAATTTACCAGGAATACTCAACAAATTTATACCTCTGTAATTTGAGCACTCACTCCTATCCCCTTTGCCTTTGTACAATGGCACTATGCACGCATTCCGCCAATATATGAAGTTCCCAAGTGCACTTTCGTGTAGTGATCACATCGTCTGGAGAGATACAAGAATGAGATAGAAGACGTAGAACAGTCAGTTGATATACAAGGAAGAGACGTAGCTAAGACGCAATTGGTAAATAAGCGTTACCGGATGGTGATGTTCTGGTTGGTGGTGGTCGGGTCTGGCATCATACCTGTCAAAATTATTATTATGTGGACAAGGAAGGAAACTTAAGATTTTTTACCTACAACAAAGTTATTCAGTCTGTATATGCCTTCTACCATTAATGTTACAATTCTTTGTGTATTCAATGATAGAAGATTCAGTGATATTTCTCGTGGTAAATGAGTTTCGTTTAATAAATGAATAGGCATTACTCCAGTCAATACAGTGGTCATGAGTTTTAACATGATTAAATAGAGCATTTAATTCTTGTCCTGTTCTTATACTATATTTATGTTGCTGAAGTCTAACATACAGATCTTTACCAGTCTGCCCAACGTAAAACATATTACAACTTTTACAAAGGATTATGTAGAAACAGTCTGAAGAATTTTCTGGTCAGTTTTTGATTAAGATATTCTTTATGGTATTGTTATTGCTGAAGGCTACATTTACATCAGAGGGTTTCAGCAACCTGGGAAGTATGTAGAATCATCACTAAAAGGGAGAAATTAAAGATTCTTGATATCAGGGGAAGTTTTGGCTCTAACTCCATAAAATGATTTCTTTGCTAACTTAAAAGGATTTAACAAAGAAAGATCTTCAGATACTTTAACTTGGATCCAGTAGAATATATATCTTCTCAAACTCATGATCAACAAATTCCAGACTGCATACACGTAATGCCCTAAGGAACATAGACTGGAATGATGATAATTTAACCCTGTCATGTTCAGCAGAGTAATAATGAATATAAAAAACATTGGTATATACTAAACTTAAACATATTTCCAACCCTATTGACCATGCAATCTAAAAATGATGAAATACAATTATTTTCCTCTTCCACAGTATGTTCCTGTTTTCAGATTGTATGATCCATAGGGTTGGAAACATGTTTAAGTTTAGCATATACAGAAAACCTGCCAATGTTTGTTCATATATCCATCATTACTCAGCTCAACATCTCGCACCCATACAGCAGTCTTATCTTTGCCCTCACGCACAGTGACCTATCTTTCCCCACACTCCTCAGTGCACCCAGGACCTTAAACCCCCCACCACCTCATGCAACCTACGGCTTACTTCAGCTCCCCTGGTTACATGCGCTGTCCGGCCCACTTCTGTGAATCTGAACCTCTCCACTTCCTCAAGGGTTATCTCTGCTCAGACTAAGAATTCTTCCTCTCTCTCTCTCTCTCTCTCTCTCTCTCTCTCTCTCTCTCTCTCTCTCTCTCTCTCTCTCTCTCTCTCCATCTCTCTCCTGCTGAACCTGATAGCCTCACACATATTCACAGCCACTCATCTTCAGTCTTTCGCACACTCTTCGTCGCTGAGACACCAAGCTAATGCAGTTGTTATCTCAGATCTGTTACCAGCATACATCAGCATACAGCAACTGGCTCACTGCCCAGTCCCCTTTATTTCCATCCCACCACGATGTAGACTCACCCGCTTTCCAAGACCCTTGAATTTGCCTCCCACACCATCTTATCCATAGACAGATTAAACAGCCGGGGTGACAATCACAACCTTGCCTCACGCCCACTTTCACCCTGAGCAAATCACGCTCCTCTTTCCTTGCTCGCACCAATGCCGCCTCACTGCTTTAGATAGAAACCCCTCACTGCTTCTCGTAGCTTTCCATACACACCACATATTCGTGACACCTTCCACAAAGCATCTGTGTTAATCCTACCATTCGCCGTTTTCTCATTATTTCTCGCGCAGATTCTTCAAAGGGAACCACTGATCCACACATCCTCTACCACTCTTGGAGGCACATTGGTCCTTCCCAGTCTGATGCTCCGTGCATCCCTCCACACGCACAGTTGCCAGCTTCCCATACAACTTACCAGATGTAGTTCCGAACATTCACTTTCGTCCTTGCCTTTACACAGTGGCACTATACAGGCATTCCGCCAATCCTGAGGCACCTCATATATATATATATATATATATATATATATATATATATATATATATATATATATATATATATATACTTTTTGTGTGTGTAATTATTTGTTTATTGATGTTTAGTTACACTACTCTGAAAGAGTGCTGATGTTACCCAAGACCTTTCCAAAGGCTTTTGCAGCCCAAGGCAGCGCTACCTCCAGTAGCAGGGAAATGTAGACTCCTTTGAAGTGAAAATGTCTTTGACGAGATTGTACTTCCAGCCTTAATAAAAGTGGCTTTCACTTGCGGTGTAAACTCGACCCGGTGGAGTCCGGTAACACACACACACACACACACACACACACACACACACACACACACACATATATATATATATATATATATATATATATATATATATATATATATGGGAGGGTATTGATTGAGAGGGTGAAGGCATGTACAGAGCATCAGATTGGGGAAGAGCAGTGTGGTTTCAGAAGCGGTAGAGGATGTGTGGATCAGGTGTTTGCTTTGAAGAATGTATGTGAGAAATACTTAGAAAAGCAAATGGATTTGTATGTAGCATTTATGGATCTGGAGAAGGCATATGATAGAGTTGATAGAGATGCTCTGTGGAAGGTATTAAGAATATATGGTGTGGGAGGCAAGTTGTTAGAAGCAGTGAAAAGTTTTTATCGAGGATGTAAGGCATGTGTACGTGTAGGAAGAGAGGAAAGTGATTGGTTCTCAGTGAATGTAGGTTTGCGGCAGGGGTGTGTGATGTCTCCATGGTAGTTTAATTTGTTTATGGATGGGGTTGTTAGGGAGGTGAATGCAAGAGTTTTGGAAAGAGGGGCAAGTATGAAGTCTGTTGTGGATGAGGGAGCTTGGGAAGTGAGTCAGTTGTAGTTCGCTGATGATACAGCGCTGGTGGCTGATTCATGTGAGAAACTGCAGAAGCTGGTGACTGAGTTTGGTAAAGTGTGTGAAAGAAGAAAGTTAAGAGTAAATGTGAATAAGAGCAAGGTTATTAGGTACAGTAGGGTTGAGGGTCAAGTCAATTGGGAGGTGAGTTTGAATGGAGAAAAACTGGAGGAGGTGAAGTGTTTTAGATATCTGGGAGTGGATCTGGCAGCGGATGGAACCATGGAAGCGGAAGTGAATCATAGGGTGGGGGAGGGGGCGAAAATTCTGGGAGCCTTGAAGAATGTGTGGAAGTCGAGAACATTATCTCGGAAAGCAAAAATGGGTATGTTTGAAGGATAGTGGTTCCAACAATGTTGTATGGTTGCGAGGCGTGGGCTATGGATAGAGTGGTGCGCAGGAGGATGGATGTGCTGGAAATGAGATGTTTGAGGACAATGTGTGGTGTGAGGTGGTTTGATCGAGTAAGTAACGTAAGGGTAAGAGAGATGTGTGGAAATAAAAAGAGCGTGGTTGAGAGAGCAGAAGAGGGTGTTTTGAAATGGTTTGGGCACATGGAGAGAATGAGTGAGGAAAGATTGACCAAGAGGATATATGTGTCGGAGGTGGAGGGAACGAGGAGAAGAGGGAGACCAAATTGGAGGTGGAAAGATGGAGTGAAGAAGATTTTGTGTGATCGGGGCCTGAACATGCAGGAGGGTGAAAGGAGGGCAAGGAATAGAGTGAATTGGAGCGATGTGGTATACCGGGGTTGACGTGCTGTCAGTGGATTGAATCAGGGCATGTGAAGCGTCTGGGGTAAACCATGGAAAGCTGTGTAGGTATGTATATTTGCTTGTGTAGACGTATGTATATACATGTGTATGGGGGTGGGTTGGGCCATTTCTTTCGTCTGTTTCCTTGCGCTACCTCGCAAACGCGGGAGACAGCGACAAAGCAAAAAAAAAAAAAAAAAAAAAAAAAATATATATATATATATATATATATATATATATATATATATATATATATATATATATATATATATATATATATATATATATATACACCTATTGATAACCAGGACGCTTACTGCAGGGGTTCCTGTAGTTAAAGGCTACGCTACAATCAGTGTTAAGAAAAATATGAACTGCTTTTGAGTGGGACGTTCTTGGACTACATTATGCACTCTGGTGATACGACAGCTTTGCCGAAGGTGACTTTTCGCTGGCGGCGTAACCACAAGCAGGCGAGTCCGGTAACGCCTGTGAGGTTACGTCTCAGGATTATTTTTGTTGACTGAAAGTCTGGTGAATATTTTTGGGGAGCAACTTTAATGGACGACGTATAGCGTTGTAACACAACTCACATGATCAGTATTACATTAGAAGTATGTTTACAGAACGACCTTGGATGTGGAGAGGTTTTAAGACCGCTTCAGCAAGTTCCGTTTGTAGCACCACCTTGGTTTACAGCCTCAGTGAACAGAGTTCGTGCGTGTACACCTCCCTGTGAACATGTCTCCGTAGGTCGACACCTCTCTGTGAACATGTCTCCGTAGGTCGATAGCTCCCTGTGTATACCATGATCCATAGGTAGAGAAGCCGGCCTTTTCCAGACCTTCATACACATAGTTGTCTGGCTCTGTAGCACCGTTGGTAGGTCCAGGTATCCTTACCTCCCTCACCTTCCATGGTTCAGTGTCGTCTGTCTCCGGAGCCTTTCCCTACACTGTGGCGTCAGAAATTCCTCGCTTCGCAGCAGCCCAGCCATATCCAGCCGTAGCTCAGAGGCTGTGCAGTTCCATGGCTCCAAGACCTCCTCTGGTCTGGGTACCCGTGTGTTCAGTGCTCCCTCCTTGGCTCTGGAACTGACTGGATCTATAACTCCCAAGTTCCAGAAATCTCTAGAACGTAGATCTTCTTCGGTTTAAAGCACCTCAGTCCAGGTTCTTGAGGTTTACAGCTGTCAGACTTGAGAGCTGCGTGGACTCACAAGACATTGACCAACACAGATCCAAGAATTGAAAGTTCCTTTTGGTATATGGAACCACAGTGTGAGGTGATGCTGTGCTTGGAGTCCTCCGGGTCTGCTAGACCTCCGTTGATTTTAGAGTTCCGTAGGTTTAGATCCTTGTCAAGGTGGGTAGCTCTCTCTGCCTCTCCCGTGACGAACACCTGGGGAATGTTGAGTGGCAAGACGGGACAATGGAGACGGGGAGGAGCGATCATGATGTTCTTTATGAAGGTAGTTTTGCTCCTGAGATGAACATGTAGACAGATAGGTAGAGAGAGGATGGTAGAAAGAAAGAAAACAGGAAGGGGCAATTATGTAATTTAAATCAAAATAGAAAAGAGGAGAGAGTTTTTGTGCGGGAAACAGGGAAGAGGAAAATGGGAGGTAGATGCCGTGCGAATACAGGGAGAACAACCCGCGGTAGAGGGCATTAGTGTGTGGTTCACAGAGGGGTAAGGTCGGGTACAATGACAGAAGTGTAGTATACCAAGAGGACAGAAGAAGTAGGGGCGGGAGAGGGGGTTCAGTTGTGTGGTATATATAAAAGGGTATTAAAAGGGATCGAGAGAAAACGGGAAAGGGCAGTTGAGAGAGAGAGAGAGAGAGAGAGAGAGAGAGAGAGAGAGAGAGAGAGAGAGAGAGAGAGAGAGAGAGAGGACAAGTTTACAGTATACCGGACGGAGTTGGTGGTACTGAGGATGGTAACCTGAGAGGGTGAAGACCTGGCTGGGCCAGACCAGGCTGGCTGGCTGGCTGGCCAACTGCTCAGGTCACGGCGCCGCACCCACCTCACTCGGCATCCACCTCCACCACCACCACATAGTTTCCTGTCTAGTTCGTGTCAGGGACGGTGCCTGGATCCGCCCCCCATTGACCCGACGCACGGGGGGGAGGAGGAGTAGAAAGAGTCCTGTTTCCATGCACCGTCATGCCCAAGCTGACCTCTCCCATCCTTCATACTAGAGGATGTCTACTGACCCCACCTCCTCCTCCTCCTCCACCTACACACACACACACACACACACACACACACACACACACACACACAAGAATGTATACAGGAATATTTCGTGTACGAGCGTGTCACTAAACACTCTCAGATGAGAGGGACTGATACATTATCATTACTAGATCTTATCTTGCCACGTCGTAGTATAGATATTAAGTTTATCATGAATGATACACCAACTGAGGCACGAGGGGGGAAAAAATGGTTCATGTAATGCCGGAGTTTGATTATGTGGTAAATGGTGATATAAGAAAAAAAAAAAAAAAGAAAGCAGCAATTGAACGTGACTGAAGGAGATGTAATCGTGGAAATTATACAGAACTCGGTAATTTCTTTTGGTAACATGAATTGGAAAACTTGAGTTCAGTAGCCAGGATCCAGGGCATTGTGGTGAAAACCTCAGCGAAATGTAACAAGGAAGGAGTGGGATCATGGTGACCTTTGACCTCAGACACAGAGGCGAAGACGAGAATGAAAAAAAAGAAAATGAGGGTTTGGTATTAGGTGTCGAAAAGCGTTGGAACTTAAAGATTACCTGTGTAGATCCTGGCCATTATTTGGAAAGGTTATAGAGAGCAAGAAACGGCTATACAAGGATAAGAAAGGAATAACAAAAGAAAATGTGGAGGAAATATCGTGTACCCACTAACCCTTCCCTGACTTGTCGCCCTCCTCTCACACCAGGAGAGGCGCAGTGGACACTTAGCTGTCTGTGGGCTATGGCCAGGTGCGCATTACGTGTGGTGTATGGAAGAAAGACATGTTCGGTCAAGCTGTTGATGTCGGGCAGTCGGCCAGAACTATGGACCATGTTTAACCAGCCTGGCCAACGTACGTACGTACGTACCAGAAAGAAGTGATAGAGAAGATATATAGAGGAAGGGAACAACAGAGACTGGTTTCCGATTTATGACAGCTGGGTGACGGAGGGGGAAAAAAAAGGCTAGAATCCTCTTAATTTTGTCCACCATGGAAGGTATGAGAATGAGGGGTGACCTCCAGAGCAAACAGGTAATCACACACACACACACACACACACACACACACACACACACACACACACACACACACACACACACACAAGCCAAATACCAAGCACTCGAGGGGGTACGAGGAGGGAACGTTCACTTCCTTCTCCCTTCCTCCTCCTCCACCCCCCCCCCCCCCTGCCTCACATGGCCACACAGCAGGCACTTGGTGTGTGTGTGTGTGGGGGGGGGGGGGCAAACGGGGGAGGCAATGTGCACTACCCTTCCTTGCACACAAGCCCAGACCAGGCGGTGGTAAGGTGACACGGCCACCATGACCAAACTCGTGTCGCCGGTGTTAGCCTAGAACACTGGAGAGAGAGAGAGAGAGAGAGAGAGAGAGAGAGAGAGAGAGAGAGAGAGAGAGAGAGAGAGAGAGGGTGACATTGCAGGCAGGCAGGCAGGCAGGCAGGCAGCCACCCACCAAAGAGCCACCATAACCTCGCCCTGCCCTGGGACAAGACCCCTCCCTGCTTTGTTACAGAACCTGTTACTTCTCTTGTCACAGAACCTGTCCGCCTCGCCCGCACCTCCACACTGCACCACCACCACCACCGCCACCCGCTTATCTCTCCTGAAGACAGAATGATGGAAATATTACGTAATGTAAATACATGCGGGAGGGAAATAAAAGATAACATTAAAACATTAAAACTATCCGCCGCTCACTATGATATATATATATATATTCTTCTTCTTTCATACTATTCGCCATCTCCCGCATTAGCGAGGTAGCGTTAAGAACAGAGGACTGGGCCTTTGAGGGAATATCCTCATCTGGCCCCCTTCTCTGTTCCTTCTTTGGGAAAAAAAAAAAAACAAGAGGGGAGGATTTCCAGCCCCCCTCTCATATATATATATATATGTGTGTATATATATTAGGAATACTAATATACTATCAATGACAAAGGATCCAGACACGACCTGAAGTCTTATTGTATCATGCTTGTCATGCATCGTTTGGTGAGGTGCAGCCAAAGGACTGGGAAAGGGGGGGCTTTTTTTTTTTTTTCTTTTGCACTTTCGTATCTTGAATTAATTGGAATTATTCATAGATTTAGCTTATTGCCTTAGGTAGCGTTAGCAGAGGAGCTATTTGAAAAATATGAAGTGTTCCTTCAGGAATTTCTGATGAACTGCCAGCGGAAGTTTGTGTACAAACTCCTGGATGTGTTCCAGGAAGACCGCCCGTGTTTTCCAGGATGGGGGCAGGTTAGGCAATTATTGGGAGGGTTCTGGAAATACCTCAAGTCTCAGGTAGACCTCATTAGTTCATTTACCAATATCTGAATTCTTGTATTGACTAGATCCTCTTTTATACACAAAGTTGCTTACTTTGTTTTCGAAGCCTTGGTAAATCATTTGTTGGCTCTCGCGTTTTTGTGATTTGACAGCAACAGTTAGAGAGGAATGAAGAATGTACCGGGATTATTACTTCTTACTTTTCATTAAGGCACACAAAACTGTCCGACTCATTAGTGAAGATGTGCGGTTCTGTGGGAGTTTTAGTTTTCTTATATTAAGACATGGTTGAGCTCTCGAGAGAATGAAGTACTTTGCTTGGTACACCTGGAAGAGGTCATCGAGTTGCTTCATCACTGCGTTTCTTGCAACAGTTCCAGCAAAAGACTTGAAGTAGTCTCCCAGTTATTTTCTTAACAGCAGTCTCAACAGAGCTGAAGTAGATTCATTGCCTCTCTGGCAAGTTTCAACACTTCAAGTGAATTCATTTGCCTTTCTGGCAACATTTCCAGCAGAGGTCTTGGAGTGTTTCCAGTGCATTTCTTGCAGCAGCAGCAGCAGCAGCACTCTCAGTAGAGGCGTAGGAGTACCTTCAGTGCATATCTCGCAAGATTTCCACCTGCAGTCTTCAGGCAAATCCAGTGTGCATTTCTTGCCAAAGTTTCAACAGAAACAGATCAGCTCTTGAAAGAGGTTCGTGACCACAGTTCCGGCAGAAGTCTTTTGAGTAACTCCATTGCTTTCCTGGAAACAGTGTCAGAGTAAGCTCCTCCAATAACTAATGCTCATTTCTGAACATAGTTCCGACCATCCTCCGCCAAAGAGACCAATCACCAGCTGTCTCCAGCGTCGCATTGCCGAAGTCAGTGCCTATGAACACGTACACAGTTTCCAGACTGTGATCATCCTAACGCAGAGGATGTCTTGACGGTTCTCTCGCCTCTGCCCAGGGGGGAAGGCTGGAGGCCTGTCATTGTAGTTCAGCCAAATGGTAATAGAAGAGAAGGTCAGAATGAATAATTAGTTTGGACATGTTCCTTATAAATAGGGTGGTTCGCCAGACTCCCTCGCTCTCGAATTTGCAAAACACTACGACCGTGGACACCTTGATGGTTATCTGACGTGCAGTGTTCTCACTATCCTGACGGCGGAATGTAACACAGTTGTCTGAGGAAGTAACACAGTTGTCTGAGGAAGTAACACGGTTGTCTGAGGAAGTTACAGATGTGTGAGCGTATCTGATGGAATGTGGATTAACCCTCTCACACAGGCCTCCGAGAATATGATAAGAATTAATGTGTTACCTAGTCTGTGCTTTGGTGGTCACTTTATAGGTTTAAAACTTGCAGTTAAGAGTAGAGCACATTGATTCAGATCCTGGTTGTCCACAGTCAGCCCAGCTGTTCATCCTCCTTTAAGGGTTGGTCTATAATATGGGTACCTGGCTTAGGCCAGGATATATGTATTTATATTTATTAGACTTAATCGCTCTCTCCCGTGTCAGCGAGGTAGCGCAAGGAAACAGACGAGGAGTGGCCCAACCTACCCACATACACGTGCATATACATAAACGCCCATACACGCATTAAACATACATATGCATACACAGACGTATACATATATACACATGTACATATTCATACTTGCTGCCTTCATCCATTTCCGTCGCCACCCCGCCACACATGAAATAGCTGAGTTAACTGTATGGAAAAACTGTAAGCTTATGTAATGAACATTGTATCATCTACTGTTAAGATTATTTGTCCACTCGGGTCTGACAAAGACCTTTTGTGAACTCTGTCAACCTTTTTTGCGCTGCCGCTCACATGATGAGCTTGGCCGGTACGACAGACAAGCTGCCGAACACAGCCAAAGCTAAAATCATGGGTGACAGTCTTCTGTTGTAACCATAGCCAGTCTTACCTGACCTGTTAGATATAACCTTATGATAGACCACTCGTTCTTCCCCGCACCTTCCACCTGTCCTGTTTTAAACCTCAGGTTTGGCACCAACCCCCTGCCTGGCTGTCAACTATCCTCCCTCCCTCCCTGGCTTTCACCTACCCTCCATCCCATAAAGACTCGTACGTTATTATTCTCCTTTTCCTCATATCCGGGTCAGGCTTTCCCGTAGTGAGGATTTTCCAGCGTATGACAAGTCACAAAGAACTGGATCAAAGCTAATTGGCTCTTAAGAAGATCTGTTGTATTCCAGCTTGATTGTTTTTTATGAGATAGATTGAGAGATGACACAATACCCGTCATCCCGGCAGAGTATATGTGAGCTTTGACATGGCTACCAGCGGGAGTGAACGTCCGTGGCTGGCGCTCGAGGTTGCTCGCCAGCAAGTTCCGTCCACGGTGGCGGTGGTCGTTGGCACAAGGAGCAGCACATCCTTGATGGCCTCCGCGTCGGGAGTGCTTCGGCGAGGTGACCTGCCAGTCTGATATAACATCACTGTGTTGATGGGCGTCCGGGAGGAGGTTTTGAAGTCCATCCAGGACGATTGTTGGCGAAGGCATCACGGAGACCCCGTGGACCAGGAGATGAAGATCGTACCATAGATCTCGTAAGGGAATTCAAAGAGGCTTCGGCGAATCTCGATTGAGGGAATCGACGTAGCTCCTGAATGAGTACCATTGAGCCTCACAGATACTGTAGGTCTGTATCACTGGAGGATTCTTGCAGCCGTCAGCATAGAGATGGGGGTGGAGGCCGCCTTTGCTGTCATCCGTCACCAAGAATACAAGAAGACGTGATGGAATGATGAATATCATAGATGGCTCGTGACTAACGTGATCTGTTCTGTTCTGAATTATTAACCGGATGAGAATCACAAATAGTAAATGGTTAACTGATGAATTGTGGTAAATTGATAATTTATAAATGAAAACAGGTGTCTGGTTGGGATTTTGATAAATGAATATATATATATATATATATATATATATATATATATATATATATATATATATATATATATATATATATATATATATATGTGTGTGTGTGTGTGTGTGTGTGTGTGTGTGTGGTCATCATGGTTAGTGCCGCAGGTGATGGTGTTGACTCAGTGAGTGAGGCCGCTGAGGGACACCCCTGCAGCACAGCTTTAGCCTGATAATGATCGTTGGAAATATTAGATGTCTGTCTTTGATGATCAGATTGCTGCCACCTTCCGCTGAGCCACACACCCCCTTGAGGCCGACACCTTGAAAGGAAATTCTCTCTCTCTCTCTCTCTCTCTCTCTCTCTCTCTCTCTCTCTCTCTCTCTCTCTCTCTCTCTCTCTCTCTCTCTCTCATATACATATATGTATATAAATATATATATATATATATATATATATATATATATATATATATATATATATATATATATATATATATATATATTAAAACAGTGTTTTATATATTTTATTTACTTATTATACTTTGTTGCTGTCTCCCGCGTTACCGAGGTAGCGCAAGGAAACAGACGAAAGAATGGCTCAACCCACCCACATACACATGTATATACATACACGTCCACACACGCAAATATATATATATATATATATATATATATATATATATATATATATATATATAAAATATCCCTGGGGATAGAAGAGAAAGATTACTTCCCACGTATTCCCTGCGTGTTATAGAAGGCGACCAAAAGGGGAGGGAGCGGGGCCTGGAAACCCTCCCTTCCCGTTTTTACTTTTCCAAAAGGAGGAACAGAGAAGGGGGCCAAGTAAGGATTTTCCTTTTGCCTCAGCTAACGCGGGGGATGGCGAATGTGTACGATATATATATATATATATATATATATATATATTATCTGAGAACGACGAAAAAGATATACTAGAAATGAGATAGTGAGGCCCACGACTGGTATTAAGTTACCTTGGAAGTTTATCTGTGTAGCAACGATAGTCGAGAAAGGTTGCAGGTTCCTGCCCATAGATTATGATAACCCAGATGGCTTGACGTCCGTAGTTGGCAGACGTATGCAAACATTATGGGAGAGAAGATCATGCTGGGGAGCTCTTATATAATTAATGATTCGCTACGTGGAGTTTTTTTCTACGCAATCCTCCGTGTCTGATGAATTTGCTTGATGTATTTGATCAGTTTGTATGATGAAAGTATATCAGGTTATGATCTTCATGTATGTTTTCAGAAAGCCTTCCATAAAGTGCCTTATCTACGATCATTTTCTCGTGGCGTAAGTGTTGTACTTCGAAGGCCAGACGGGTTGGTGTCGAGGTTGTAAACACACAGTAGTGAGCAACGGTCAAAGCCTCGGCACGTATCAAAGTGCCCCAAGGGACACCTTTGGGACCCATTCTGTAAAATGGATGTATATTGATGATGTTTATATTGGGTCTTCTGTGTAACATACGGAAACTCCCAGACGGAACTAAACTAGTAAGAGATGCATCAACACAGTTGGAACGTCAGCATCTGCGACATGGATTACACAAATTGATAGATTGCTCCTGCAAGTTGCATTGGAATTTTACTAAGAGGTATAATGCTACACATTGGGAGTCAAAGTAGAAGGACAGACTAGAATATAGGCTTTCATGATTTACATAAACGTAGGCGTGATGTAGCGGTTAGCTTCCCCCACCGAGACGCATTCATGGTTTGCCCGTTTAGGTTCGAATCCTGGTCGCGACAGTCGGTCCACGTTCCAACCAGCTGTTCATCTCCTCTGGGGGATGGTCGATAAACTGGGTACCTTGCGTCCCTAGCTTAGGTTAGGATATATATATATATATATATATATATATATATATATATATATATATATATATATATATATATATGTGTGTGTGTGTGTAGGAAAGGATCACAATTTTGCGCATGATCAAGATATTCCTATGAGTCCACGGGGAAAATGAAACAAAATAAATTCCCAAGTGCACTTTCGTGTAATAATCACATCATCAGGGGAGACACAAGAGAGAAAAATAAGTCAGTTGATATACATCGAAGAGACGAAGCTAGGACGCCATTTGGTAAGCATGTTTACCATATGGCGTCCTAGCTTCGTCTCTTTGATGTATATCAACTGACTTATATTTCTCTCTTGTGTCTCCCCTGATGATGTGATTATTACACGAAAGTGCACTTGGGAATTCATCGTGTTTCATTTTCCCCTTGGACTCCTAGGAATATATCTTTTCTTTCTTTCTTTCAAACTATTCGCCATTTCCCGCATTAGCGAGGTAGCGTTAAGAACAGAGGACTGGGCCTTTGAGGGAATACCCTCACCTGGCCCAATTCTCTGTTCCTTCTTTTGGAAAATTAAAAAAAAACGAGAGGGGAGGATTTCCAGCCCCCCGCTCCCTCCCCTTTTAGTCGCCTTCTACGACACGCAGGGAATACGTGGGAAGTATTCTTTCTCCCCTATCCTCAGGGAATAGGAATATATATATATATATATATATATATATATATATATATATATATATATATATATATATATATATATATCGATGATCTAGAATCGAATAAGGAGCGCGCAGAAACATTAAAAAGGGCGAACTTGATTTTAGGTTTAACATGTTGGGCATTTGTACTCAAGTCTAAGAAACTAATCCTTACTTCACAGTTCACTGCTGCGTCCTCACCTTAGATATTGGTCACATTACTTAAAAAAAAAAGAAGAATTGAGAGAGTTCAGCGGCGGAGTAACTAATAGGATTATCTTAAGAAATTAATCCTCTAAGAGCCTTGTAGATAACCTTATCTCCATCATTTATCTATACTGATGTTTATGACTGGTCATCTCTGATTTCCCCTGCAGTACGGGATTGTAAGCGTTTAACTTGCAATGTAACTAAATGATCTTTTCTTTACCATTAGGTTTCATAACGTTGCAATGACTCGCTTGTAAGACCAGTGGAAGCAAGACCATGAATACTTTAAGAATATACGAAACATATGGCTCACTTCAGGTTCACGACTGGACAATATACGAAACAGATGGCTCACTTCAGGTTCACGACTGGACAATATACGAAACAGATGGCTCACTTCAGGTTCACGACTGAACAATATACGAAACAGATAGCTCACTTCACGTTCACGACTGGACAATATACGAAACAGATGGCTCACTTTAGGTTCACGACTGGACAGTATTCGCGCCCCCGTAGATGTAAAGGGTTACCGGCAATTTCCCCTCCGTTATCTGTGTGCTGTTCCACCCAACATACTAGGATGTGTGTTGGTGATCTCTGATGCTAGTACCACGGTCTCCAGAGCAAGGGTCCAGAAGATCTGTCTCAGATTTGCGTTCCCTCGCATTTCTGATGTTCCTTGGTGTGTATATGAGAGACAATATGGTTTTTAAAAACATTAGATTAAGAGGAAAATTGAAAATGGCTTTGCATTAGAAATGCCTTATATCTTTTGTGGGCTTACAATAACATACCCCTTAGTTAGAACATGGTTTTAGATCCTTATAGAACATTGTCATTAATCCTTGTAGGACATGGTTATAGATCCTTATAGAGCATTGTTATAGATGCCTTATAGAACAGTGTTATAGGTCTTTATGGAGAACGTCTTTGAACTGATTCTGGATATGTCCTGTTAGATCCAGGGAACTATGCAAGCAGAGAGCACTAGGGAATGTTGCACACTAACCTTCCAATACTAAATAATACTCACAGTTTCTGCACATATCTTTCCATATGCTTCAGCCTGGTTCCGTGAGTGGAAGTGAGCGTCTTGCGTTTTGTGACTGTTGCCGCAGGCACTGCAAGGTTAAGCCGGGCCCTGGACCTCCTCATAGCAACGTTTGCAATTAAACCATGGGCAGCCATTACGCTGGGTAACCTTGCAATATGGCAACACACTGTCGAGAACAGGAGGATCAAGGGGGCATATCCCACAGGGTCTGCCAGGACCGGTGCGGGTAAATGGCTGGAGGTCTTATGATTCCAGGTGCCGTTCTGAAGGCAAGACCACCCGAAGTACAGCTGAAGCGAACTGAGATCAGAATACCTGAGTGAGGCAATCGTTCCTGCCTATTGTGCTTCTACCATAATAAATTCCCGGATGAATATTCATATAGTAGTTTTAATTGGTGTGTGTGTGTGTGTGTGTGTGTGTGTGTGTGTGTATGTAGGATTCCGTCCATAATGGCAATCTGGGGGGCGGAACTATGCTGTGCTGCCTTAAGTAGCTGAGGCTGCCGCCCGTCTTCTTATTGTACGCTTGTGATAACAAGTAGTGGTGATGTGAGAAGGAGATGGAGTGAGTATTTTTGACGTTTGTTGAATGTGTTTAATGATAGAGTGGCAGATATAGGGCGTTTTGGTCGAGGTGGTGTGCAAAGTGAGAGGGTTAGGGAAAATGATTAGGTAAACAGAGAAGAGGTAGTAAAAGCTTTGCGGAAGATGAAAGCCGGCAAGGCAGTGGGTTTGCATGGTATTGCAGTAGAATTTATTAAAAAAAAAAAAGGGGGTGACTGTGTTGTTGACTGGTTGATAAGGATATTCAATGTATGTATGACTCATGATGAGGTGCCTGAGGATTGGCGGAATGCATGCATAGTGCCATTGTACAAAGGCGAAGGGGATAAAGGGGAGTGCTCAAATTACAGATGTATAAGTTTGTTGAGTATTCCTGGTAAATTATATGGGAGGGTATTGATTGAGAGGGTGAAGGCATGTACAGAGCATCAGATTGGGGAAGAGCAGTATGGTTTCAGAAGTGGTAAAGGATGTGTGGATCAGGTGTTTGCTTTGAAGAATGTATGTGAAAAATACTTCGAAAAACAAATGGATTTGTATGTAGCATTTATGGATCTGTATAAGGCATACGATAGAGACGATAGAGATGCTCTGTGGAAGGTATTAAGAATATATGGTGTGGGAGGCAAGTTGTTAGAAGCAGTGAAAAGTTTTTATCGAGGATGTAAGGCATGTGTATGAGTAGGAAGAGAGGAAAGTGATTGGTTCTCAATGAATATCGGTTTGCGGCAGGGGTACGTGATGTCTGCATGGTTGTTTGATTTGTTTATGGATTGGGTTGTTAAGGAGGTGAATGCAAGAGTTTTGGAGAGAGGGGCAAGTATGCAGTCTGTTGTGGAGGAGAGAGCTTGGGAAGTGAGTTAGTTGTTGTTCGCTGATGATACAGCGCTGGTGGCTGATTCGGGTGAGAAACTGCAGAAGTTGGTGACTGAGTTTGGTAAAGTGTGTGAAAGAAGAAAGCTGAAAGTAAATGTAAATAATAACAAGGTCATTAGGTACAGTAGGGTTGAGGGACAAGTAAATTGGGAGTGTGAACGAATGTGGCGTTTGTTGTCTTTTCCTAGCGCTACCTCGCGCGCATGCGGGGGAGGGGTTGTCATTTCATGTGTGGCGGGGTGGCGACGGGAATGATTGAAGGTAGCAAGTATGAATTATTACATGTGTATATATGCAAATGTCTGTGTGTGTGTGTGTGTATATATATATATATATATATATATATATATATATATATATATATATATATATGTATATGTTGAAATGTATAGGTATGTATACGTGCGTGTGTGGACGTGTATGTATATACGTGTGTATGTGGGTGGGTTGAGCCATTCTTTCGTCTGTTTCCTTGCGCTACCTCGCGAACGCGGGAGACAGCGACAAAGCAAAATAGATTAATATATATATATATATATATATATATATATATATATATATATATATATATATATATATATATATATATATATCGGTTTCCCTCCTCCGAACCATCCTATCACCCTTCCTATCCCTTTCTTATCCATCTTAACCCCTTTCCGTCCATTCCAGCTTTCATCTATCCTTCCCCCATACACACCAAGGCCCTACCTATCCGTCTATCTCCCCCCCTCCCCCCTCCCTCTCCTCATCCGTTATACCCCTTCTCTGTCCATTCTGCTAACACGCGCCGCTGTGTGTGGATGGCGCGAGCAGTGTGAGATGGGTCGGGGGATGAGGTGGTTAAGTACACACTCACAGGTTGTATTG